>NC_056742.1:257884143-257961643 GCF_019279795.1 Protopterus annectens | reverse complement strand
AAGCCCTCCTGCACCCCTATGTGGGGGCTTGTACCCCACACCCCTTTAAATTATATATTTCAACTCTGAGATCACCCTACAGTGATGAAAAGGGTAAACTTCCTGATCCCCAGTGTAGTGTAATCTGATATTAAAATGTTGAATGCTCTTCAGCAAATTTACGCTACCATTTGCTAATGTTCATTCGAACATTTGCATAATGGTATTTTTGGAAACTGGAAAAGATGCATGCAACCATCCCACTTTCTTGTAAGTTTCATTCCACATTTTGATATATATATACATATATATTTATATATATATATATATATATATATATATATGTGTGTGTGTGTGTATATATATATATATATATATATATATATATATATATATATATATATATATATATATATATATATATATATATATATATATATATATATATATATATATTTATATTTATATATATCTATCTCTAGGTTCATAGGTAGGTACTAGGCTGTCTGCCAGAAGGCATTTATAAGCCTAGCCAGAATGTGTTGGCTTTTGCCACCCCCTTAGATTAGTTTCCTGTGCCTCCGTCCAGCAGAGCCACTGAAGTGATCCCCGGAGTAAAATTTCTATTTCCCATCCACTCGTCAAGGTTTTTCTTGACGTGTGTTAGTGAGGAGCTCTGCCTAATGTAGATTGGAACCTTGTTCCAAAGCATGGGAAGTCTCTGGGACAGGAATCTATCCCTTCCGCACGTCCTATTTATTGTTGTGGTGAGGTTTAGATCCCTCGAGCATGTGGCTTGAGGGTATAAGCTTTTTTTTAGGTGGAGCATGTCCATCAATTCTGGGTTGGACATGGCCTTGTATATCAGGCAGCGATCACCTGTGAGTAGGCGGTATGCAACCGAGTACAGCTGGAGTTTCTTCTGTTGAGCTGCATAGGGCATCTGTTTGAGGCCAGTGATCCCTTTGGTGAGGTACTTCTGTGGTCTTTTCAGCTATTGCAGGTGTCTTGTAAGGTACATCCCTAATGGGACATTGTACTCTATGATGAGTCTGATGAGTGATGAGTGATGAGTAGAGGGGCCCAATGACCTCTTTTGATCTGGATGTGAACCCTTTTGTGATTAGGTGGGCCACATAGAAGGATTTTCTAACCACTTTGGTAATGTGATTATTAAAGGAGAGATTACTCTCTACTTGGGTCCCCAGATTCCTTATCATATTTTCTGTATTTAGGGGACTATCACCTATGTGGTAGTTTGTGGGTACTTTGTTTTTTCCAAAGGGGATGACTATGCACTTTTTGGCATTTAGCTTGAGGCCATGATTTTGACACCAGATATACATTTCAGAGAGACCCTTTTGGAGGATGTCTGTGTCAGCCGGATTGTCAGTTATAGCCTCTAGTTTGCCGTCATCTACGAACTTGGTCATCCATAGTCCTTCTACACTTGCCTGTACCTCTGAGATGTATATGCCGAACAGGAGGGGTCCTAGGACTGAGCCCTGGGGAATGCCACTTGTAACCGGTTTAGAGTTGGACCTAGCTCCCGCAACTCTCACCATGTGGGTTCTGTCCATGAGCCAGTTGGCAACCCATCTTGTGATGAAGGGGTTTATGTTCAGGCTGGTGAGCTTGTCTATAATTCCAGAATGGGGAATGGTGTCGAGGGCCTTTGTAAAGTCTAGCTAGGCTATGTGTACCACCTTTCTCTCATCTATAGCCTTGGTAACTGTCTCAAAGAAGTGCGAAACAAAAAAAACTTCGGCAACCCGAATGAAACTGTTGACAAACTGTTGAACAGCAACCAAAGTAGAGAAAAAAATGGCCACACAGTCAGACAGTCGTTAGTGTACTTGCACATTTTTGGGGGTAGATAGGCACCCAGGTATTTACTGGGGGCAACAACGGAGAGATTAGTGTTGTAGTGTCATGTGTCCTTGGTAGGTATGAGGACGTCAGGAGTGAGGCGCTCAGGAGCGCATATGTGGTCACATTAGGGGACCACAGGAGTCAGTTGGGTTGTAAAGGATATGGCCCAATGGACACGTTCACATTCCATCCTGGTTCAACAAGGGAGACACATCGGACAGACTAAGTTTTGACACAACCATCAGTTCACGTTAGACAGCCATTTATCCATCATAGAAGTTTTACGAGGTATTTCAGCACAGGGAGTCATCATTACATAGCAGTTCTTTTCAGCTATATTAGCTTCTGTTATATACATGTGTATTCATACATTGTTGGAATTTTAAGTCATTTTGGTATCAGTTGGTCATGCATGCATTTAGTTTTACATGGCCAGCAGTCATAAATTCATGTCAATGTTAAATAAGGTTTTACATTGACAGTTGGAGAAAATGAAGTTTTTTAAAATATGTAATTTTTAAAAATCAGTAATGATAAATAACAATTTTTTACTAAAGTGTTATTTTAGTGTTTTTCATTTTGATATTTGAATGTAAACAATAATGTTCATGATTACAACATCATTTCCTGTCTAATGATTATAAAACCAGGACGTTGGGAGGCGTCCTGGTTTTTCTGAAGAAGTCCACATGACATTAAAGTGGAAGAAAGCTTAAAAAATACCATCTGACTGTGTGGCCATTTTTTTCTCTACTTTGGTTGCTGTTCAACAGTTTGTCAACTGTCTCAAAGAAGTCCACCAGGTTTAGGAGGCATGATCTGCCCTTAACAAAGCTGAACTGGGTAGGGTCCAGTGTTTGGAGTTTCCCAATGTCTCTGTTAATGAGTTCCATGATGATGCGCTCCATAGCCTTGCAGATCAAGCTAGTCAGGCTTATAAGGCGATAGTTCCTGGGGTGGGTTGTGGCTCCACCTATTTGGAGTGGAATAACCATTGCTGTGCTCCACTCTATGGGTACGTAGCCTGTTGAGAGGCTGAGTTTGAACAGTGTGTTTAGGTGAGGGGTTAGTTCATCTTTGAGCTGGTGTAGGACGCAGCCTGGGACACTGTCCGGTTCCATTGATGCTGTGTTTTTGGCTTTGGAGAGGGCTGTTTTAACCTGAGTGTCTATGATTTCAGGGGCTCTACATTCTTCTGGTATGGTTATGGGCCCTCCTGGGGGTGAGAGGGGGGTGAAGTTTGCACTTAACCTGTCTGCCAGGATGTTGGTGATATTGGTCGGTTCAGTGTATTTTGTGCCATTCTGCACTAACTCTGAGCAGATCTGAGCATTGCCTCTTAGATTCTTGACATAGCTAAAGAATGCCTTGTGGTTATCTTTGGAGTCCTTGGCAATTTTTCTTTTGAAGCTCGCCTTGGATGATTTTATGAGGGATTGTAGTTTCTTTCTGATACTGATCAGGGATGTCTTCCCTTCTTGGGATTTTACTCTTTTTTGTACTAGTTTCCTCCTTCTATTGTATAGCTTGTTTATGGCAGGGTTCCATAAGACTGGTTTCCTATTCTTGGAGGAGTGAGTCTTGGTTTTGCTTGTGGTAGCACGATCCATGCATTCTTGTATGTGCCCATAGAATACATTAGAAAAGGATTTTGCAGCTTGGACAGCATTATCCTTTAGCATGGGGGCTTTTAAACTTTCCACCTCGGTCTTAAGTAAAGTGAAGTTTGCTTTTGAAAAGATTTTCACAGTGTTTAGTTTGTCCGGGGGTGGGGGCAGAATGTGGATATTCAAAATGATTTGTTTATGGTTAGATCTAACCAGCGAGGGGTTGACCTTCGGTGTGGAACACTGGTCACCCATGTTGTTAATGACCAGGTCCAATATGTTGTCACCTCTGGTGAGAGTGTTGACCAGTTGATTCAGGGTGTTTGAGTTTATAAATTCTAGAAAATGTTGGGCAAGGGAGTTAGTACTTGAGTAGTTCTCCCATTTAATGTTTTGGTAATTGAAATCACCCAGTATTAGGGTGTTTGGTAGGACCTTTATGTTTCCCAGTGTTTCCAGAAATGCGGAATGGGGGTCCTGGGACATGGTGGGTGATCTGTAGCAAGCTACAATTTGAATTGCAGTTTTGCCCATTGTTAGTTGCACGTGGATGATCTCTGAAGCATTGTGTGTGCATAAAAATAAAAGTAGATCTGGAAAGCTAGAAGCATGTTGGTACATTATGTTTATTCTTCTGTCTAATAAATGACAAATGGTGCAATATTCTTGTTTTTAACTTGCAGTTAGTTTTTCCAACATAAAAACTTGGACATGGCTTGCAGCATGCCAAGTAAACCACATTTTCTGTATGGCAGTCTGCATAAAACTCAAATGTGTATTTTTTGTTTGTAACAGGATGTATAAAATAATTTAAACCATTCACATTTAAACATGCTATGCAATGCTTACAGAGAAAAAGACGACAGAAGGATAAACATAATGCATTGTACCAGCATGTTTCTAGCTTTCCAGATCTACTTTTGTTTTTATAGTTCTGCATGTTGCGCAGATGAAAAATGGGGGGGGGGGCATTGTCAATGATACAGAGTATGCAGAGCTAAGATGGATCATACAGTTGGCTGCTGGCAACCCACCTATGTTGAATAGTTCTGTACCTTTAAAACCAGCATTAAAGAAAAGGCAGGTCAAGTATAGAAAGAAATTGGTTGCTTTTACAAATGTTTTAATATTTAAAGACTGTCATGGTTATGTGAAGTTTGTCTGATGAAGGGTTTTTTAACCTGAATGTGCTTACATTTTATAATAAAAGATTATGGCCAGTTTGGACTCTGTTTTGTTTATTTTTAGGTTTGTTCTTACAAGAGGTTCGAGAGGAGCCCTTAAGGAAAGCTAAGAGGCTTGTGTTTTGCTATATGTCCTTCTTTATGAGATCCATAATAATACGCTCTATGGCTTTACAGATCAAACTTGTCAAGCTAATGGGGTGATAGTTTCCAGGGTCAGTAGTGGTACCACCTTTGTGCAAAGGGATGACAATGGCAGTTATCCACTCTGCTGGAATGAAGCTTGTACTTAGGCTGTGGTTGAATATGGTGCTCAAAGATAGTTCACGTTGTTCCCCATGTATTGCCGTTTCTGATGTGTCTGCAGTGCACCTATGAAATGTCCTTCCATATTACTGTTACAGTATTATTTATGATAGGGATCCCCTGCCAAGGGCAGCCCAATGTCCAGCCAGTGTACCCAAAGCCTTTTGATTGTAAAAGGTACACTGTTTGTTGCATGCATACTCCTACACATGGTGTAGGACATGGGTGACATCCTGATGTGTCAGCCTCAGAATTTCTTTGAGGCCAATCCAAGCACCATCTTTGATTATCTGTCAGAATGCCTGTTTGTCTGCTGGTTTTACCACTTTCAGATAAGTCCCCAGTTGGGGTTTTTGATTTTATTTATCTTACATTTGCCTTGTTCTGGTTGCTGGGTTTCAGGTCATCCAGAAAGGGAAAATGCCAATGCAAGAGACAGATTCCCCATAAAGATCATCACTAGCAGTGTTTGTTCTATTTAGGCTCTTCACACGACCATGCACATTGCAAGATTTGTCAGTCCTTTGTCCCTAAGATGTTGAGGGGTAGGCTTTCTTCCCTAGTGATTTACCTTCAGAACAAACAACTTAAACTGTTGGCTAAGGATACCATAGAGGGATCTTTCTGACCTGAGGGCCAGCTGTCTACAAAGAAAAAGGCCAAGAACATTAGGTTTGATTCTTTGGCTGTACTGCCTCCACTGAATGTATTTCTTGAGGCTGGTGAAAGTCCGGAAGAGTGGCCAGTTTGTTTCTCAGATTCCTCTGCCTTGACCACTTCAGAGGCTGGCATGGACCTGATGCCACGTATGTCTATGGAGGTTTTGCAGACATCCATCTTGGATGTACAGGCAGAATTGCAGCTGGTTATTATGGAAGGGCCTAGGGGTGTTTCTCAAATTTTAGTTAGGGAAGAAGTCCTGACTATTATTATTCAGTGCTGTCAGGGGTCAGAGCATCCAAAAAAAGAAGCAGAAAACTAAACATATTTCACCTGCCCCCAAAGATCCTTAGAGTGAATGGCAGAACTTCACTCAAGGCTTGTTTAATGCTCTTATAGCTCTCAAGCCACAACAGCGTGTTTCTTTTCCTGCTCCCCCTGGTCTTCTATCCCTCTTAAGAGGCCCAAGTAGCAGGCTTAATCTGAGCAGGATACGGCTGATTCTGATGAGCAGTCACTGACGTATTCCTCCCAGATTCCTTCGCTGCTTGACTATGGTTGTGTGGAAGAGGAGTCTATCAGTCCTGACTCTCCTTTTGAGGATACTTCATTTGGTGATACTATTTCCAGAATGATGACATTTTTCAAATGGGACTGTGCTCGTGTGTTTGATGTTCAGAAGAGGTACTGGAGAATTTGCAAATGGAGTCTGCTTGGCCCTCTGCTGTTCCTGCAGTTCTTGTTGCCTTTGCTGGATGCTTTTTCTACTGCTTCTCATGCTTCTAATTCTCTACCTTTTACTCTTAAAAACTCCTAAGTTTGGTAAAGTGCCTGAGCACTGCAAGTTTCTTTATAATTGTTAATCTGCCGACTCCTCTGTGGTGTCTGTGGCTTCCAATAAGCCTTCCACTAAATTGCTGCCATCTGATAAGGATAATAGAACCATGGAGAGGCTGGGTAAAAAGGTGTATACTTCTACTGCCCTGGCCTTTAGGGCTGTTAAATATCAGACACACATGACTAGGTACATTTTGGCTGTTCTCTCTCAAACCTGTAAGGCTATTTTTGATCTTCCTAATTCTGAGCGGAAGGCTTCTGTTCTTGCCTTGCTTGGATGACCACCCGGGTTCCTACTGCATTATCGAATTGCTGAAACTTTGAACCTGAAAACATCCAAAACAAGGGTTTGAAGTCTCAGCAATTTGAATTAAAAAAACAAAACAAAAAAAAAAAAAAAACAGCTCAATAACTGTTGTAGGCGGAGGCAAGCCCCCCTGCACCCCCCCGCTCTTTAAATATACCAACTCCAAGATGGCACTACAAGTTCAATCTTGTGGTGTTCGAAGTTTTATAGTTTTGATCACGTAATAGGAACCCATCCACCCAAGACTTTAACTCTCATTGCTTTCTTTCAGTCCCTTCTTCCTCTAGCTTCAGTCACAGCCAGAGAAATTCTGAGGGCTCTGGGTCTACATGGCTTCCACCATTCCTATGCTCCCTCTAGCCGAGCTCCACATAAGAAAGCTTCAGTGGTTTCTAAAGTCAGTTTGACTTGAACATTTTCATCCTTTGGAATATCTAATTCCCCAACATCCAAGCCTCAAGCTGGAACTTTATTGGTGGATTCATCAGCTGTCACTCAACCCAGGACTTCCTTTCCAACCTCCAATCCCTTATCAGGAAGTTTTCACAGACACCTCGGATATTAGGGTGGGGGGACCTCATTCAGCCTTCTGAATCTACAAAGCCTTTGGTTGCTTCATCAAAAGAAAGATCACATAACTGTCAAAGAGATGGCTCTTCAGGCTTTTCATTTTTTTTTTCCAGGGCCCCTCAAGATTCTCACCAAAAATACCAGTGATGTGGTATGTCAACAAGCAAAGGGGACAAGGTTCTTATTTCCTGTGCAGGTTAGCCCATCAGGTTTGGGAGCTAGCTGTCCAGTATCAGGTGACTCTTCAGGCAGTTTCTATTCCCTCAGATCAGACCATTATGGCAGATTCTCTGAGCAGGTCCATAACACTATCCCACAAGTGAATGTGTGCAGGGATGTGTTTCTGGACATTATCCACCAGTGGAGTACTCCTCAAGTAGATCTCTTTGCCTCCACTCTAAACAGACAACATCCTCGAGTCCCATGCCCTCCTGCCTGGAAGGTGGATACCCTCTCTTTTTCTTGGAAGGGGATGCTTCTTTATGCCTTCCCTAACCTTCCTCTCATTCTGAAAGTCCTGTTCAGGGTAAAACAGGATGCTCCCAAAATCTTGCTGGTGACTCCCTTTTGGCTCAGACAGCATTGTTTCCACTCTTCTTCTGCAGCTTGCCAACGACAATCATCACAAGCTACCTCACAAGGTGGACCTACTCATACAAGACAGGGGATCTCTAATCCATACCCACCTGTCCACTTTTAGCTGACATTATAGTTGATAGGGTTTTGATCCTCCACATACATCTTTTTTCTGAACACATTCTTTGGGTTTTGTAGGAGACCAAGAAACCCACTACTAGAAAATCTTACTTATCCAAATGGAAGAGGTTTCCTGTTTGGTGTCTTTCTAGTAACCCTGATCCACTTACTGTAGATGTTTCTTTGGTTCTCTCTTATTTGTGTGAATTGCTCAATGCTGGATTGCCATATTCTTCTGTGAAGGCTCACCTCTCAGCTGTCAGTGCTTGTCTGCCTTTGACTCCCCCTTTAGCCTCTGTATTTGAGTCAAAACAGTTTCTTAAAGGTCTCCTTCACATTAGGCCTCCAAGCCTACCCTTCCTTCCTTTGACCTTAATTTTTGTTTTAGAAAAAATTACTCGGTCTCCTTTTGAGCCTGCTGCTTCAGCTTCCTTACAGCATTGTTCTTGGAAGACTGTTCTTCTTTTGGCCCTTACTTCTGCCAGATGGATGTCTGAGCTGCCGTCCCTTATGTCTGTTCCCCTGTTTTTAGTTTTCCATGAGGGCAAGTGTCCCTTCGTACTAATCCTTCTTATATATCCAAGGTGGTTAATGAATTACCTCTTAATCAGTGTATTTATTTGCCCACTTTTTCTCTTCTCCACTGTCTACTAGTGAAAAGGTTTTTCACACTCTGGATTTGCTTAGACAACTCCGGTATTATTTGAGTAAGACTAAAGCTTTTCATAAATCTAAACAGCTTTTGTTTCTTTTCATCCTAGATCTATAGGGTTGACTGTTTCCAAGCAAACTATTTCTTCTTGGATATTTAAAGCCATTTCTTGTTGCTATTCTTTTCATGGGAAGGGCCTTCCTTCTTCTGTTAAAAGCTCATTCCACTAGGGCTGTGGCTTCTTCTGGTGCTTTTTTTCTAGGGTTTGGATACTAATTCTGTTGCTGAGACAGTAAACATTGCTGTCTTTGTGGCATAGTAGGCAGTGCTGAAATTTGCAGTCAGGAGGAAGCCAGTGGAGAATGCAATACTGCCAGACATAAGTTCTGAGAACAGTGGCAGATGTACTGAGCAATGCTAGATCTGTGACATATAATCCTTCATGTGTATGTTGTGCATGGTGCATGTGTGTGTGTATGTGTGTGTGTGTGTGTGTGTGTGTGTGTGTGTGCATGTGTGTGTGCATGTGTGTGTGTGTGTGTGTGTGTGCGTGTGTGCACGTGTGTGTGTGTGCGTGTGCGTGCTTGTGCGTGCGTGCGTGCGTGTGTGTGTGTGTGTGTGTGTGTGTGTGTGTGTGTGTGTGTGTGTGTGTGTGTGTGTGTGTCTGTGTCTCTGTCTGTGTCTGTGTCTCTGTCTGTGTGTGTGTGTGTGTATCTCTGCATATGCCTGGTGAGGTTCTACTGGGGCAGTGCTGTGCAATGCAAGCAATAGCATTGAAAAAAAAAATTCTGATCAGCTATTAAAGAAATCTTAAAACATGGTCAATAATTCAACCCTAACCCCTCTACCAGTACCTTACCACTTGAAACTGCAGTAGAATTCAAGTCTTATTTCATAGATAGTATAGCATCAATAACCAAGAATTCCCCAACATCCAATACTAATCCCAACCCTGCCCAACAGCCATGTATCACCACATCCACTTTCACCTTCAAGCCTATGCCCACATCCTATGTAAAAGTACTCTTAAACGTAAACCATGTTGTACTTCAGCTGATGATCTTCCAAGCAAGTACCTTAAAACAGCAGTCAATAACATTGCCTATCCTGTCTCAATCCTAATAAACAGGTCTGTCCAGGAATCCCATGTACTGTCTTTCTTTGAAATAAATCACACTTTATCCCTATACACAGAGGAGGAATTTCAGCAGACAATACTAACTTTACAGTTATAGCACTCTTATCCACCCTCTCCAAAATACTTCAAACCAGTTGCTAAGCTATCTCCTGCAAGAATAACAACCTACTCTCTATGCACCAAGGCTTCCACCCCTCCCACAGTACTGCAACTACACCTCTAATCTTTATAGATACTGTCAATAAAACTACATATAAGAACAAACTAGCCCCCTCATTATTTCTAGACTTGAAAAAAGCATTTGACATAGTTTGTCACAGCAAACTTCTTCAGATGTCCTCACCAGATCCATCTCAGCCCACTCTTCTGTGGTTTAAAATCTACCTGTCCAATAAGTACCGGTTAGTAAAAAGACATTCAACCCTCTTTCTATACCTCCCAGTCATTACTGGTGTGCCACATGGTACTATTCTTACTAACATCCTCTACATATCCACATAACTAATCAACAACAGTGCCTCACTGATACAATACGCAGATGACTCCACACTCATATACGCATCTCACAAACTGGCACATATCCAGAAAATAACTCCAGATGCTTTAACAGCCACTAAAACATGGCTTTGTAACTCTCAACTCATACTCAATCCCAAGAAAAACAAACTGCTTCTCTCCCTACAAATGCCGCTCACATGAAAAAAAAATAATTTAAAACCGTCTCTCTTAGTAATGCAACCATTGATGTCAATTCTGACAGCAAATTAGGATGGATGATAGAAGATGATAATGTTGTATTTTAGCTGCATGTATAAAATTGTATAAAAAGATCAACAGAAACTAGGGATGCTTTACAGAGCTAAAAACTTTTTCACCAACGCAACTAAAACCATACTTACTACTACTTACCTCCTCCCCTCGCTTAGTTTATGGTGCTCCCATCTTTATTAGATTCTAAGCATCACAAAAATCAAAACCTGAACAATGCCATAATAAAGGTGCTCCATTTGCTGCAAATACCCCTTCCAGAACCCATCACTGTATAGCACTAAAAGTGTAACTTGGTTAAAATTACACCAACAGCTAACATATATACAGCTTCTTACCACCTATAAAATTATACAGCCTCCATCTGTTTGTGCTGCACTAAATACCATTCTACAAAAGTATGTTTCCATTTGGTCACTACGATCCAATGACCCAAAACTCCTTTTTTCCATAAGCCTATCAAATCTTCTGGGTATGGTCTGTACTTATACCATGTTGCTAAGGCCTGGAACTCCTTACCTGTATCCAGCAGATGAGTACACTCCCTCCAGTCCTTTAAAAGCATTCTGAATAACTTCCTAGCCAAAATATGGCTCTGTTCTTGCTCATACCAGGATAAACTATATCCTAAATATGAACAAGTACCTGTTCATACATTGCACCTCCTTACTCTCCCATTTTCACTCACTTCCTTGCTTCAACCAATTTCTTTCCCCGACTTTCTTTGTAAATACGCCATAACCATACTTTTACTATCACTTCATATTGCAGCTCCTGTTTGTATTATACAAACTTACATTTAATTTCTCTATAAGATGGCTAAAATTTCTCTAAATATTAAATCATTGTCATATATAAGTTGTATCTATTCTTAACCAGTGTTTTCACATTGTCTAATTTGGTATAATTATTTAAACTGTATATGTTTTGGTATTATTTTTGAAGATTGTAAAGTAATTGTTCCTAAGATATTTTGTAGTACTTTGGAACTTCTCTCCCTGGGTGTCCACTGAAAATGGGCACCTACCCATTCGAACCTTTCTGGTAATCAAATGTCAATAAAAAAAGAAAATAAAACTGTAAGAGATTAAACAGAACTGCTATGCAATAAAAATATGTAAATAACTTCTGAGAAGAACAGAGTTTTAGATGCTTTTATATTGTTTCATCTTGTATTTGGGGAATAATTGCTACATACTTATTTTTCTTGTGGGCTTTCCTTCAGGAAAGCTACATTTAATTTTAGAGCTTTTGCTGATTAGAGCCTATCAAAAAAAGTGACACAGAATTTCTGCAGAGATGTATTGCAGATTTCCTGTTGCTCTGATTAATTGTATGAGTTCCTGCTGTGAATGCAGATTCATTTTCCAGTAAGACATACATTACTTGCCTATAATAAGAAGAAAATGTCTCAATGTATTAGATGGAGCAGGAATTTAGACCCACTGCGAAGAATTAAAGATGACTTATGATTAGAAAGAGGTTGCTGAGTCTTCTCTGTATAATTTTTGTCATTGATGTGGTGCTGCTGGGGAACCTTGTCAGCACCGTTAGTAACATGTCCTTTTCCTTGGCTGAACTTAATAGACTTTTGTAACCTATTGCTGCTGTGACACGAGGCACAGTATTTTGACTATGCTGCTTGCTTTCGTCAATTGTGATAACATACCTTTCAGAAATATGGTTTCATGTTACAATTTTCCTCACTCTCTCTTAAAATGTGCAATTTAAGAATGACCCAAGAAGATTATCTTTAATGATGACACATCTCAGATATAAAAAACACATTTTTCACAAAATGAATGTTAATACAAATCTTTTTATTCTGCCTAGTTTTATGGGGGAATAGCATGCCATATGAAAGGGTGCCCCTGTGTTTTAGTCCTTGCTCACTGATCATTTTTGGCTTGGCCCCTGATACTAAAGGTAATAGGTTGACAGCTATTCAGAAAAGTATAGACTATGACAGCAAAACTATTTCAGGCCCCCTAGTCTGACCAGTAGCTTAACCTCTGGATAAACTGCTGATTCAAGCTAGCTTTGTATTTTGCTTTGTTGCACTCTTGTACAAGATGGAGTCTGCATGTCCTCCCAAAGACATGCTGCAGGTGGATTGGACACTCTAAATTGGCCCTAGGTGTGCGTGTGTGTGTGCCTTCTGTGGAAGGTTGGTGCCGGGCTGGCAAACTCGACACTGTAAAACTTCACTGCCAGGAAAAAGCCAAAAGAAGAAGAAGAAGCACTCTTGTACAAGATGGCCTTGTATATGCCCTGTGTAACAACATTTTCACCATGATGTAAACCTGAAATATATGCATGTAAAAACTGTAAAATGAACATTTATTTAATTGCTGTTGTACAGTTTTTGTTATATATTCTTACTTTCTGTTCTGTTTTGTGATATGTACTGTTTACTGTCTCTCTGTTCTACTTTTTCTTCCTGAGGAGTTATTTCACCCAGGCAGTAGTTGCAAATGGTTAATTGTGATCAGTGTACTAATCCAATAAATACATGTAAAATAAAATAAAAGTATCCCATCTACAACTAAGAAAGGCTATTCACTGAACAGGAGAATGTGAAGCAATCACTAAATGTTGTATAGATGTTGTTGCTTAGTCAGGACTGACACTTCTTTACCTCAAGGACTTTAACACACCAGGCCAGTCTGTAAACAATTGCTTCTTTGTGCTCTTGAAAGTACATATTCATTACTTTAGCAGTGCTGCCTATCCATGTTACCCCCTTTCCCAGTCTTCTTCTGTCTCTATATTTCACTGCATCAGTATCTTCTGCAGTGAATCCTGTCTCCCAGTTATGTAGCCAAGGTTATTGAGTTCGTACAGATGCAAAGTCGTGATTTAGGGAAGATTAATTCTTAAACTGTATCATTTCACTTTCACTGTTTTACTTTCAAAATAAAATCAGAGAGTTGCTTGGTTATTGGGATGTGAACCTGTGAAGCCATCATGTCCTAAAGAGTTATGAAAAAAGCTACATATTGCATTTATGGCTGCACTCAAATTATGCAACTTGAGTCATAAAGACAATGCAAGGTCTTTCATTTATTCAGTTATAAATTCTTCTGTATAAATCTTGCTTCACCCCATCAAAAAAAAAAAAAAAAAAGAAACAGGAAATAAAAAAAATTACTTTTCATCATCAGCACGCTGGTATGCTAGAATGAAAATAATTCTGACCACTAGTATAAAGACCATACAAAAAAGAAATTGCAGGAGAGGATTAATTTCTGAACATTACCTCTTGTTATCTTTCCTGAATAAAAAAGGATTGAAAAGAAATGAAGCAGAATTTGTGTCTTTAATTTGGTTAAGAAAAGGAATATGGCAATACCGGTAAAGCTGCTGCCCACAGTTGAAGCAACCAAAATCCACAAGTTAAAAAATGAAAAAATACACCACTTTATTTGAAACATGTAAAATAACAAAATGAGAGTCCTAAGATGGGGAACAGTTACAAAAATGAAATTCATCAACAGAGAGCAAACTCTCATTGAATAGATCTTCCAACTCACACCTGATCCACCAATAGGCTGTGTTCAATTGATTAAGTGATACTAGTTCATATGTATCACTCTCCAGAATTTCCTTAATTTTTCTCAAATAGTTGTCCCTATTCATTATAACCAGACCCCCCCCCCCCCGGTCCGGCTTCATTATTCTAATATTATTATTCTTAAAATTATTCAAATGCAAAAGTTTGCTATTATTCAAGTTGTTATTGAAATAATTGCACCCCTCTATAATGGAGGAAAACAGATAGGAAATTGAAGAATCATATGTATGAACATTTAAGGGACATTAAACAGAAACATGAAACGAGTTTATTGGCTAGACATGCTTCTGAACAACCTGGTAATTGTTTCCATTTTACAGTTCTGGAGTCTTTGTCTTTACTTATGTAGTTTAGCATAGTGGAGTTCAGTATAACTTCACATAGTAAACTGAATAGGGTAAAGTTCTAGCTTTGTAAAGCAGTATATACAATTTTTAAATTGCATTGCCTATCATTCATTTCGGATACTGCAACTGTTTTTAAAACTTCACTTCTACTTTTTTTTAACCTAGCAGTGCTAATGAAGGCACATTGTGCATTTGTTCCACTTAGCAGCTATACATGCACTCTCGCTCCTCTGTAGCTCTCGGGGGTCTCCAGTGTAGGCATCCAAAGTTCTTGCTGGCCAGTAGATCTCCCTGTTCATTTGCCTAGCTCTCAACTTCTTTACTTAAGAAACTAGGGACAAAGGCCCCAAATCTATTAGAATTAATTTGTTAATATTGCTCTAATTCACTTAGTCAATAGAACAACAGATTTTTTCTTTAACATGCATTTTTTAAATGATAAGTGTAAACTTCTAATGTCTGTCATTATTGCCTGACTTAATGTCCTGGGTTTAATTCTGACCTTGACCTATTGGCTATGGTTAAAATGGCCCTTTAGGGCAGTTAGCATAGTGTTTACTTATGAAACTATTTGTTCAGGGGGAATGCTGAATGCTGAAGGGGGCTACTTTCCACATGAATGGAGATAAAACTGTTCTGTGACACACAAACCTCTCAATGACTGTCTGAGCAGCAGTACTAACCCAAATTTAAATAATTACTTAGACATAAAATATAGATCAATAGGCACATTTTTATATGCATATAAAGCATAATTCTCAAATTTTGATATTTATGATTCTATCTTTCCTGACACTGTAGCAGGGCAAAAGAAACAATACACATAATTATCATGACACAAGCACAGGAAGAAACAATAAGACACAAGAATTGAAGACAACTATTATTCCAAATCTAGCCAAGCCCTTAAGCTATAGATAGATCCGAATTTAGAAATCTCTATAAAGATTTTTAGTCCTTGATGATTCCATCTTCAAGAAAACTAATACTATATTCACTGGAATTTATAAAGTGCAGGTCACCGTTACCTTCCTGCCAGGTTCAAAAATTAGGGTTTTTATAAATATAGTAAAAAGAATGTGGGATACATTTGACGTAGACTTTCAATGGGAACAAACAGTCTTGGTATATCTTCTCTCTGATATGCAACAGGATGTAGTCAAACTTTCATATGTCTCCTTAAGTCCTGGGAAAACTCATTTGTTTGAAGACATCCATGTTTTTCACCAAAATACGAAATGTCTATTAGAATTTTATACTGTAGATAAGTTGGTCAATGCATGCTGCTTGAGAGAGCTGTATGACTTATCAAGCTGCTTTGCTTTTTTTACACTGCAGCTCTCTCCCTAGGGAGTGCAGGTACTGCATATGGTATTTGCCAAGCCTCGCAGTGTGTTTTACACTTTCCAGACTTCGTATGGATCCAGAGTCATTAAAATATCATACAAACATAAAGAAGTGAAAGCGGCACTATTTAATGACAGCAACTTGCACAAAAATGTAGGGAACGTTGAAGCTTTCCTTCAACTGAAAGACATAAAAGTCTGTAGTATAACAGAAAACTGATTTTAAAAGGTCCAAAGTGGCCGTACTGTTGTTTAATAGCTTAGAGGCCCATGTGGCCATCAGGTAGATTAGCGCAAGCGATCTATCTGTCTGCCTGTCTATCTATCTATCTATCTATCTATCTATCTATCTATCTATCTATCTGTAGAGTTTGCTCAGGCTCTGTGCAGGGCCTTTCCTCTTTCATATTTTTATGTCTGATATTCCATAGTTGATTGAAATGTTTGCAGATGATCTGAAAATGACAGGCATGGTTACTTTTGTGAATGACCACTTTGCACACCAGAACTGTTTAGATTCTTTTTTTTTCAATGTGTCCAGCTTAATGGCATGAAGTTTAGTGAGATAAAGTGCAAAGTGCTAAATATGGGAGAGAATAATGACATGTATTCATATAGTTTGGATTATTTAATCATTTAAAACAGTTTGTTTTATGATGATCTAGGGACCATACTGGGTAAAAAATTGAAGTTTGAGGGGCAGATAAGTAAAGTATAAAAAAAGTGCATATTCACTTATTAGGACACTGTTTAGAACTGTCTCTTCTAGGAATGAGGCTGTCATGATTCTAGTTTACAAAATGGTTTTGAGACCAATTATGGAAATGGATTGGGTTTTGTTTTTACTCTCGAACGAGCATGTTTAGATTTGAGAGGGTTCAGTAGTTCTTTACTAGGAAAGTAAGAAATTAGCAGGTATCAATGCTGATTTAGACTGATCTTTTATACACTGTTTAGGGGGACTTTATCTGAATCTTTAAATGTTCAAAAAACATAGAATTATGTAGGTCTTTTGGGATTAGTTTAATACAACATGAGATGAGGACAAAAATAATTAGTGTCTCGTGGATAACAGGATTATACAAACCATCTTGGGATATAATTATTTCCAACTTACAGCAGGAAGGACATGGAAGTCATTTCATTTAGACATTTGACTGATAGAGAATTTAGGATTCTTTCAGTTTTGAAGAGATGAATGAATGGTACATGAATAAAACATATTGGACACTACTTAAATGGTGTGAGGCCTTCAATGATCTCTGTTGATGTCTTTGGCTGATATAAGAACAGTGGACATTGAAACCTGAGAAACTGGGCAGAACATACAGTGGATTACAAAAAGTACAAGGAGACAGACTTAATACAGTAGATGGTGGCCAGAACCATTTCATAGTTAGGTCAAAGCAAAGCTTGATTAGGAATCATCTAGAACAGACTGTATTAAAATACCAACAAAGAAAAGAGTAAAAAAGATGAGGGAAATGAAAAAGAAAAGCAGCTGGAAAGAGAAGTGGTGGACTGAAACAGAACAGGTGTACTAGATCTGATACCAGTGGGGCTTTGGGACCTGTGGGTGGAGGTCTTTGCATGAGGACCAAGATGCTCAATGAAACAGATGATTATGAAGACCGAAGAAAAAGAGAACTGGATAGCTGGGTCGAGTTGGAATGGTAGAGAGGCAAGCAAGAGACGTGTATGGGATTATAGGAGTGAATGAAAGTAGTTTTTTTATCAAGTGCAAATAGCATACCTTGAGGTCCCTAAATCATTTAAGAGGAACATAAATGCATTATCCCAGCCTTTCCTTTCCCAAGCACTATCAAAAAGGAGCCTAGTGACTTTTTCCTGTTCAGATCAAATAGACATTGCTAACATGCTAGCAAACAAAATAAGTGCTGACTTAGCTTCTGAGATGCCCATCCATATTTCACAGTTCCCTGAGTCACTTACTCCCCCAATGATTAAGAAACATGTGCCAGAAGACCTAAGATATCTCTTCTATAGGGCCTTGTAATATATGTAGCTGTTTAATAACCAGCACAAAGCATACCATGCTTCTAATTGGCACCAATAATTGCCAGAGGAATATCACCAAGATCTAAATAAATCATCATTTCTTTATAATCAGCATTAATAAGTCCAATTAATGAGTACAATTCCACCTTTGGGGTGTACCTCAATTGAACTATGAAACATTTAGATCGTAGAGACTCCTGATGAAGGAGATTATCAAAGTGAAGATGCTGAGCTGTCACGAGAAGCTCCACTGCCTCTGTGTTCAGTGTCTGATAAATTCTTGAAAGGTGATGTATACCTAGCATTCTACACCATTGCAGACCAAGTTGTCCTAGGCCTCCTGTGTCTCTGTATGCCAACTAATTCTACTCATACCAGGACCAGAGGCCTAAATTTTCACCATCAGATAAATAGCATGTGTTGGATAAGAAGATTTGTGATTTCCCCACCTCTGGAACAAACTATTTCTGCAGGTCAAACAGTGCAATATATTGTCTTTCAAATGGAAGCTGAATAACTGGATAGGTACCCACAAATGTATCCTTAGTTTGATTGGCCTAGCCTACCTGAAGAAGAAGGCCATGGACTGAGGGCAGATAATGGTAAGGCACATATAGTTGTGAGACTGACATGTCTTACACTTGTTGTGATTCCATGATATTTTTTAGGATGTAGTATCAAGTTTCACTAGCTATACATACGCCTGATCTGACAATCATAGCATCATAGCATAAAGACACTTCTGTTTATATGAAATGAACATCATCCCCAAAATCAAGGGGTTTAGGTTTATGGGATCAGATTGTCCTCCATCCAAATGCAAAAAACTTTCCTCATATGCACCGTTCCTCTTTTTGTGAACTGTTGCATACAAAAAGTTCTTCCACCTGCCTTGTGACGAGAAGCTAACATTATCTGTCTCTCTAATGGAGAAACATTTGTCAAACCCAACACTTAGTCTATTATGATTTTAAATTCTGAGGTAAAAAACTGGATTGAATAGTGCACTATAAGCTGCCAGATTATATTAAGTCTAATAATATTTTAAGATAATATCAACATGGCATTAGGAAAAGCAATGCTAACAGGTATTGATTTTTTTAAGTAGTGCACTAAACAATGGAGAGTGGAGACAAGTCTGTTTTAGGACCTGTCAAAAGCATTCAACTATATCAGCTATGCAGGACTTAGTTGTCATATCTGCTCTAGGTTTGCACTGTACCATGGAAGACTTATTGCAAAGTTATCTACTGGACAAGAAATACACAGTCAGGTGAGAACAGGAATACTGTATGGAACTCATGTGTGACAAAGGGCTTCCCCATGGCTAAATTAAATAAAAGATACATTTGGTAAATAAAACATCTTGGACCTCTGTAAGTATTGCATATATCTTTCTCAGTAGCACAATATTTGTTTTTCTACACATCTTTGACTGTATTACTGTTTTGTTTTCTACTGGAGAAAATGTAATCTCCATTCTTATGTAACAGTTTTAATGCTGCTGGATGCCTTTGTGCCAGATCTGTAGAAAATAAGTCTGGTACCCCAGACAACACAGCCATTTGCTGCCATTGTCTATAACTGGTTGTAATCATGATTGCTTAAGGACAGTTTGCAAACTGCCAAACTGTTCTCTTTTTTTTTTCCTTACATCACCACAAGTTATGTACTTACGTTAATAAACACAAATTTTAAATATTTTCTCTGCTGTCATTAATAATTAATAATTATTGCCAGAAAGTTTATAAACTCATACATTTATTAATGTAGCAATGTAATAATTTACTGGTACATTAAAAAAGTACATTTTGGCAGTTTACAAACTGCCATTAAGACATCACATTAGTTTCTGGACTCAAAAACAACAGATTCACAGATTATAAGTTGTCTATAAGTGATTGCAGTTACAATGGGCAGGATTCACGAAGGCTTGCATGGAGTCTAAGAGTAGTGTAAGACTCCATGCAGCCTTCACGATCCAGGAATAGCCGTAAAGTCCGTGTAAGAGACCAGCTAAAATGTCTCTTACATGGAGTGGGCGTGGATATGCTAATCACCTCACTTGCAGCCCAAAGGCATGCAAATGAGGTAGATTAGTGATCCACGAAGCCCAAAGCAGCCCGTGTAAGAGCCGTTTTAGCTGCAGAAATGTACTCAGTTGACAACTGAGTATGTTTCTGCAAAAACCACAACGGAGCCATGTCAGCTCCAAATAAAGGGTGCATATGTGTCAGGCAGCATGCCAATGGCCAAATATGTGGCCATTGGCAAGGTACCCCGATGCAAATATGAAAAATAAATATTTTTTTTCGCCGATGTTTAAACGCAGCGCAAACCCGCGCAAATGGGCTGCGCTGTATAAAACATAAAAATGAATGTTATAAACCCACAAATGTGGGTTTTATGCAATATATGGATTTACAATGCAAGGACCAGCAGACCAAAAACAACATGGCCACCGTTTAGTGGTTGCTAAGGGGGGAAGCTGAGTCTAAGACATGTAACTAAGCATTAGTAGGCAATCTGATGTAAATGAGTGTTAGGATACTGAATTCCACTGTCACATAGCAAATGAGCACATTCTGAGTAGTGTAAGAGATACATAAGGGGGAGGAATAGAGTAGGAGATAGGTGACATCACAGGGGGGAATGGTAGAAAGAAATGCAGTTCATTGGAGGTCAGTGTTACAGGACAGATGTCAGACACACATCATGGAAAGAGGAGTGCCACAACATAAGCATGGGAAAGTCAAGAAATGGAAGGTGTACACTGTTGCTTACACCAAAGTTTCTTGCTGGGCAGGACAGTGTGCGCATGTGTAAGGCAGACTGAGCATGTGGGAGCCTGTTGGCAGATGTGTAAAACTGTTTGCGCTAGTGTGCGCGCGTGTAAAGCAGACTGAGCATGTGGGAGCCTGTTGGCAGACTTGTAACACTGTTTGCGCTGGTGTGGGCGTGTTTTAACCCGAATAAGACAATTGTAAACTTTGTAAGCATGTGTGTGCACGTGTAAGCCACTGTGAGTGTGTTTCTGCTGGTATGCATGTTGCTCCCCCCTGAGGAAACAGAAAGGAAAAAGGAAGCAACAGAATTAGTAGGAAGCTAGCAGGGAATACTGCTGGAGCTAGCAGGTGAAAACAATTAGAAGCAGGCAATTACACAGGCAGAATAGTAGCTCAGCCAAGCACTTAAAATTCTGCAAACAGCAGTGCAGGATGTTTCTCTCAAGAGACACTGCAAGACAGGAGTAAGCTATTAGAAGTGAAAACTGAAAAAGCTGAACTCAGAGCAGAAATGCTAGGGACTGCTATAGCTGTCATAAGGAGACATAGGCTACTTGCTGAGGGTGGTGACAATGCAGATGGTGCCAGACAACCCACAGTGAGGAGACGGAGAAGAGTGTACAGGCCCAGGGTCACCTACCAAGGGGTACATGAGCTGGAGATAGAGCGCTATAGAGTGGACAGAGACCTCCTGCAGCAAATTGTCGAGCTGTGCAGGCCAAGCCTCACACACAGAACCAACAGAAGGGAACCCATCCCAGTGGAAACCAAGGTATGTGTTGGCATAAGAATACTAGCAACAGGTACCTTCCAGAGACCAACTGGTGATATGATGGGGATATCACAGGCATCAGTCTCCAGGGTACTGCACCAGTTCCTGGATGCCATGTCAGCACATGTCGGTGATGA
This sequence comes from Protopterus annectens, assembly GCF_019279795.1. Classification (NCBI taxonomy): domain Eukaryota; kingdom Metazoa; phylum Chordata; order Ceratodontiformes; family Protopteridae; genus Protopterus; species Protopterus annectens. The sequence goes on along the minus strand of NC_056742.1, from coordinate 257,940,086 downwards.
TGTATATTTCCCCAATGCCCGTGAGGTATTGGCCAGCAATATGTGTCTCTTCTAGCAAATAGCGGAATACCCTGAGGTAGTGGGTGCAATAGACTGCACGTACATACGCATCAAAGCACCAACCGGTGAGCGGGGTAGGGCCTACATTAACTGGAAGGGCTTCCCCTCCATCAACTACCAGGTCATGTGTGATGCCCAGGGCATAATAATGAATGTGTGTGCTGGCTGCCCTGGGAGCTACCATGATTCCCATATCTGGCATTTGACGCAGCTGTACCAGACATTTGCCAATGGGGACATCCCACATGGACACCTAGTGGGGGATGCAGGTTATGCACTGGAGCCATGGCTGATGACTTACATCAGAAATGCACACACACCTGAACAGGAACGCCATAATGAGGCACACGCACAAACACGTAATGTAATAGAGCATGTGTTTGGGCTGCTCAAGTCACGGTTCCAGTGTCTGGACACATCTGGTGGAACCTTGCAGTACACACCAACTACATGTACCCAAATTGTCATGGTATGTGCTATGCTACATAATATGATCTTTCGAAAACAGCTGCTGCAGGACCAGCATAGGGCCGGGCCAAACAGCCCCCCACCATTGCCAAGGCCATCACAGGCAGAGCGTGACTCAGAGGAGGAACAACCTGAGCCTGCCCCAGTAGGCAGAAGGAGGCGTGGCCAGTATGCCCTGGCCTTGGCAAAGAGGCAACGCATAGCACATACGCTGGCTCAGTAGGAACCCTGGGAATTATACCCCTCTCTGACTCACTCATATAATAACATAGATGCCAAAAATTACATAACCTGCTCTCAAACATGTACAGGGAGTGTAATATGTGCATCCGACAGAGGCAGCCCTGCAGCACCACCTAAGGCATGAATGCCATGTGTTAAGCAATGTAACACCATGTAGTATATGCACACTTGAGGACCCTGACTAACATCCTATCCTCACCAAGCATGATGCCACAATATGACGATGAGATGATCAATTGCAATAATTGGCTGAAGTATTGCAGTTAGTCAAAGGGGATCCAATGTGTGCCAGCCTGGGATGACATGCTGAGCATGACATGATGCTCCACCTGCTAGGGGTGGCGTGCACCTATCAGTCCAGGCCTTATGGATACTGGCAAAGGCTGTTGTTACCCACAGCGTGCCCTGAATAGGTAAGGCTCAAAACACAAACCCACCTCCATAGGTATCACAAGGGATAAGAACCTAGATGTAATGCTACCCAATGCCAGAAGTCTAAACAGCAAGATGCATGCAGTCTAAACTCACCCAGTATGGAGAATGTTGATATCTGTCCTGTAACAGAAATCTGGGTCAAAGCTCACAACAGCACCCTAACACTACCAGGTTACACCTCATACTGTGCTGTACAGTCTCAAAACATGGAACAAGCTACAAAAGGAGGGTGACTAGCAATAATTGTCAAGGATAACCACACCCCCATGTTGGTACCACAACAAGAAGCAGCATGGTCTAGCCATGGTCAAGTAACAGTGGCTAAAACTGCCTCCCAGTTTATAGCCTGCTACAGACTACTGTCCTAACACCAGGAACTGCACCTGGCCTATGTTGGAATACATGAATATATCAAGCCCTCCAAACCACATTATATTAGGTGACTGAAATACCCAGGCATGGAGCATTATACTAGCTCCAACACTGTAGGAGAAAAGTTCCTAGAATCCATAAACTAAAATGCCCAGGAACAACGTACCACTCCCACAAGAGGGGTAAGCATACTGGATGTGATAATCAGCATCATGGGTACTGGATGGCAAGATGAGAAGTGTATCCCTCACTGGTAAGACCAGACCATAGAGTAATCACACTGGATATACACATCCTGACCACAGTCCCTGGCCAGAAAACCCCAGTGAAAAACATGTGTAAAGCAAAAGTTGCACTCCTCCAAACTGATGTGGAATCCATTAAAGGCCCTGTGCAGGTGAAAAATATGGGCCACACCTCAGAACCTGTTATACAGGCATTCCATGAACACAGCCAGGAATGCTTGGATTATGCAATCCCAAATAAAAACAAGACACAATGCCATGCACGCAGGCATCTGGCATGCTGGACTCCAGCCATTACCAAACCATGCAAGAGAATGAGGAAGTTACTACATGATAGAGCAAACATAAAAAGGGAAGTGATCACTGATCAGTAGTATGGCAATAAAATATGTCCACACATACAATCCACTAAGGCCAGCTACAACAAGTTGAATCTGTGAATCCTCAGGCAATGTTACACCTGCCCCAAGTACACAGACAACCCTCAACTCCCCCCATGAAATACAAATATATGTGAGAGATGCAACCATTTATCCAAACCGGAGGCTGAGTTCCCTCAACTCAGTACTGTCAAAACTAGTCAGGAGGAGAAGGTAACCACACACACCACAAACCCAGTCCCACATAGACCTATCACAACTGCAAACCAAAGACATAAAAGCAGAAAAACATTCCCGGAGGCCCTAATTACAAACACACCACATCAACAGAGGCCTCCAAAGCAGACACCCAAGCAACCACAACCTCCAAACACATAGTACACAAAGCTGGTGTGCCAAACAGTCACAGGCCAGAAGGAGAAACAACATGCCTGATACAGTTGTAATAGGTGACTCCATAGTCAGACACACTGCTGTCCCGCTCACCAGACTGAACAAGGGAATGGGTACAGTAAGCTGCCTGTAGGCTGCTACAATACACCACATAACACAAGTATGCAGGTCACCCCAAAGCAAGTAGAAATATGATGCAGTCATTGTCCATGCTGGCATGAATGACCTGAGATGTACCTCCCTGGACTACATGAAAAGAGACGTAGATGAGCTCTCCGATTATGTAGTCCAGGCCGATATGCCACTGACCATTTGCAGCATCCTACCCTCACCAAGAATGATGCCACAGTACAAACACAGAAGGATCAGCTTTAACAAGTGGCACAATTACTGGTGTCATTCCAAGGGGATCCAATGTCTGTCTGCTTGGGATGTCATGCTTGACAAGCCATGCTGCTGTTCCAGGGATGGCTTGCACCTGTTACCCCTGGGCGTCTGGATATTGGATAAGGCTTTTGCCACCTCCATAGAGCCTTTCGTAGGCATGGCTGAAAAGACTAACCCACCACCCTAGAAAACATAAGTGGAAAGAAACATAAGGGTAATGCTGACCAATGCCAGATGTGTAAACTGCAATATGCATGCTCCTGAGGCCCTCTCCAGTATGGAGAACATCGATGTCCGTGCAGTGTCAGAAACCTGCTGCAAGCCTCCTGACAGCACACCAGCACTACCAGGTTATACCTCATATCATGCGTTATGGCCCCAAAACCTGGACCAAAACATAAAAGGAGGTGGAGTATCCATATTCAGCACAGACACCCATACGTCCAGGCAACTGACAATGCACGAAGCATCAGAGACCACCCATGTGCACCTAACCGTAGGCAAAACTGCTGTACAGTCTGTAGCATGCTACAGACCACACTCTCACACACAGGAACCCCACCCAGCCATCCTGAAGACACTGGACAGTATGAATGTCCCACCAAATACCAAACAAGGTACTCACAAATTACCACATAGGTGGTAAACCATTATGTATGGAAGGAGTAATCAGGGACCTAGGGACACAAGTGGACAGTAACCTGTTATGTGGCACTCACATTGCCAGTCTGGCTAGGAAGACTGTCTATATTGGATACCGTATCATGAAAGGATTCACATCTATGTCAACAGAGGTCATTGTGCCCCTGTACTGTTCTCTTATCAGACCCATAATCTAGTACAATGCCTCATTTGGGATGTACCTTACCTGACACCTGCAGCAGTTAGAAAGACCTCAAAGGTACCTCACCAAGAGGATAAAGGGTCTCAAATATATGTCATATGCTGCCTGGCTGTAGACACCCCAGCTGAATGCAGTCACATACTGCCTACACAGAGGTGTTGTATGCCTGTTGTACAAGGCCATGTCCAACACAGGAGTAATGGACATGCTCCACCCCAAAAAACCCAAAGCCATCGGAGCTGTGAGAGTGAGAGATGTCTACCTCAACACATAATGAAATAGGATGTTCTGGAGGGACAGATACATAACCCAGAGGCTCCCTACACCCTGGAACAGAATCCCACTCCATGTTAGGCAGAGCCCCTCACTGACACTCTGCAACAGGAATCTTGCCAAGTGGATGGATGATCGTAGATGTACACTGGGGGTCTTCACTGTATCATGTCCAGACAGAGGCACAGTAAAGTAAATCATAAATGGCCATAATATTCACATAGCAAGGGGTGGCAAAAGCCACACACACTCTGGCTAGGCTTATAAATGCCCTAGGGTGGATAGCCTAGTATGAACCTATGAAGATACAAATTGTACAGGACACTAAGCATAATCACAAGGCTTTCTCAACTGATGGTAGGAACCTTGTTGGGAATTCACGGATATGCTCTGAATCACTCAAATATTACAAACAACATACCAAACACACACACATATTGCCAACATACAACCTGACAGGTGCAGTGCAACCCCCCCCCCCCCCAGAATGCAAAATATCTATCCCAGCAGACTGCTGGCCCTCTGACATTGCAGATGCTGAGGTAACAGCCAGCATCTACAAAGCAAAACACACAGCAGCAATGGTATGAGATGGTTTCCTGGGCTGAGTCCAACATGGACTCCAAGAAGAATGGAATGCTAAATCACACTACTGCTCAATGTCAGCCTTACCACAGGATATGTACCACAAGAGCAGTGTACAACAACAGTGGTCCTTCTCAACAAAGGTGTTGCCTGAATGGATACTGCAAACTACCACCCCAGAATCCTGACAAGCTTGGTCTGCACAGCTATGGAAAAGATCAGCATGTACCGCAGACATAACGATATTGGGGACCTACTGACACCAGACTCTACCCAGTGTGGCTTTCTTAAGTGCAGATGCTGCCCCTTAAACATGTTTGACTCATTTGAAACAGTCATTAAGGTCATTGATGAGGGCAATGTGGTCCACACAGCGTAGCTGGACCTTGCAAAGGCTTCCATACAATATCCCACGTGTTCATTACAGATAGGCTCACTAGCTTAAATATAAACTCCTATGTCAGTAGAGCGGTTGCAAACCAGACCAAGGACAGAACTGACATGGTCAGACATGCTGCAGCCATGTCAGACTACAAACCAGATATAACTGGCATCCCACAAGGCTTGGTCCTGGGACCTCCCTCGTTTGGTATATATGTCCCATAGGTAAAGGCCAACATGGAAGGACTGTGTCTGAACATGTTTGCAGAGGGCTACAAACTGGCCACCATATCTGACCCTCCAGCTGAAACAAGCATCCCACAAAAGGGCCACAAAGAAACAGACAACTGGTGCCATTGCCATGTCAGCAAGCTAATTGCAGAAAAGTGTATAGTCAACCCCTGTGGAAATACAGTAAGTGCCCACCAATTACCACATAGGTGTTAACCCATTAAGTACTTAACATGTAATGAGAGACCTGGGGACACAAGATGATAGATATCCTGCATTGGACAAACATGTGGCTGTAGTGGTTACAGAAACATACCATATACCCACCTATCATGAAAGTTGTCAGATCTAGATAAGGGGAGGTCATTGTGGCTCTGCAGTCATCCTTCATCAGCGTTACAATTGACTACAATAGCCCCTGTGGGATGTACCTCAGCAGATACCTCCAGTCCCCAAAAGTACCTCACCAGGAGTATCAAAGAGCTTGAACAGATGCCATGTGTTGCCTGATTAAACAAACTTCAGCTCCACACACTGCCATACTGCCCACCCAGAGGCAAGCTGTGCCTGATGTATAAAGCCATGTCCAAGCTGGAATCAATGAACATGCTGCACCTTGTACAGTCTGAATGGCAGTGAGCTATGCACATGAGAGACCTGAACCCCAGTACTGACATACATAGGACAAGCTGTACTGAATGATCCATAACACAGAAGCCACCCCCACTCATGAGTAAACTCCCAGTACAGGTTAGCCAGAGAGTCACTCATCGACTCTCCTCAAGAGGAATCTTGATGAGTGGATGGGAGATGGTAGGTTTACCCTGGGTATCACTGTTATGTCATGGGTAGAGGAGGCACAGTATACTAACCATGACATATGTCATGGCAAACTCCACTTACAATGTGTGTCAAAGGACGAACATACTCTCCGACTAGCATTAGAAATCACCTAGGGCACATCGCTAGTGTTTGCCAATGTACACCTATGTTGTGGAATACACTACCAATGTTGGACAAGCCTGGTTTAAGTAGTTCATATCTGAACATAATGCAACAGGGTCAGATGTGCACAACTGGCCCCTAACCAGGCTGTTGTGCTCACTATGAAAATGTAAAGCAGTGATAGGACTAAAGGCCAGGATACTGTCCACCACAGTGAAAGTACTGAACCAGTACACTATATGGTACTACAGTGTTAGGTCAGTATGAAAGGATGTTGACAACAGTATGCAAAGTATCCCATACAAACCCTGCAGGCAAAGTATAATCCCTGTTGTGTTCAGACACAAAGCAGTTGGACAGTAACTACACAACATGACACACAACACACAACCATAAACGTGAGATATTGTTGAAGTTCACACTCATCCACAAATGTGGTGGGCTGCAGAGTTCAACATAGGGAAAGCTCACACTGGGCATGCTCGCACACTTTGATAAATGAGACATATGTCAGACAACATGCCATGGGAAGCCTGAACTGGGCATGCTCACAAACTTAGGCCAAATCTCAGTTTAGCATTTGGCCATACATATCTGGTATTTGTACGTGTTATTCCAGGAACCAACCACATTACAGCAATCTGCCCAGTGCACACAGTTAAATGACTACGGAGACATACGTGATATAGTGGATCCCTCCCATGTTCAAACATCTTCCACAGATACACAAGTTGTTCATAGAAACAGGGAATGCTATGGCAATAAAGACCTGCAAACAGTATATCAGCAACAAATATTGTGCATCTGACAATTAAACATATGGGTGTAGAGGTCAACACTAGGCTGTTTGCCCTAGGGAATGACAGATTAGCCAGAGTGTGCTTGGCATCTGCCTCCCCAGTACAGTAGGCTACTGTGCCACTGTAAAGTAGGTCACATAAGGCACCGTGTGAGGCTAGTGTGCTGTGCCTCTGTCAAGCAGGGACACAGTGGAGATCCCAGGGGTTGAATTTGCTAAGCCACATCCATGTTGTTGGTGTGTGCTGGAAGAGGGTTGCTGAGGACCTCTAACAGTAAGTGGGCATCAATAACAGACTGAGGGGAGCCTTATCTGCATTGTCTGGACAATTTCACTGTCAACACTTGTCGTGATGATTATGAGGGATTGAAGAGTCGTGCCAGTACTGTTCAGAGTTGTCCTCCCTCTGTGGGCTACTGCTCTGCAATGTATTAGCTCACTCTGTCTGTTGGACAGCTCATATATGGCTGGTGTACACCTGACAGGTGTCCTGTTGTGGAGCAGTCATGGGTATATTTGGGATAGCATGATCAATGCAAACCTTCCACATGCTCATAAAATGCAATTGTCAAGGATTATGCAGAGTGGCCTGTATACTCCCCCAGCATGGGTCCTTTGAAGTCTTCCACCCCAGTCTTCACAAGTGTAAAGTCTGCTTTTGATAAATACACTTTGTTTGCAGTGACAACCTTGCCTGGGGGTGGGGATGGGATATGGATGTCCAGGGAAAGGTGGGTATGGCCAGATATCAACAATGGTGGTCTACCTCTGGTGTGGAATAGTGAGTACCCATGTTGCAGATGGTCAGGTGCAATATGTATTCACCCCTTGTGGCTGTGGTGAGTGGTCCTGCCATAGCACATGGACTCACAAATTGTAATAGCTGCAGGGTAATGTTGTAGAGGCCTGAGTAGTTCCCACACACAACATACCTGTACCTGACGTTAACAACTGGAATGGTGTATGTGAACACCTGCATATCTTGGCACTGTTCCCAGGGTATCAAAGTGTGTGTCCTGGATGTGGGAGGGGTGGTCCGAACTGGTTGTGTTGTGTATTACAGGTCCTGTGGTCATGAAGCATGGTATAGAACATAACCTGCCAGTGCGATGTGCATATCTGACCCTGAAGTAGGTGGCTGCAAATGCATATATATGCTGTCAGGTGGGGGTTAGCATATATATGCTATCCCCCACCTGACAGGTAGTACTAGATGTACATACCTCTGTAGAAATAATGATGTCAGCACCCTATAAATACTGCAGGTGCAGAACAGATGCCCAGTAATTCGGATAGTGTGCTCTGCTAATGCGTCTCCCTCAAGTGTCATAATATAGTTAGGTAGGGGTTTGAACCCTGCAAATGCTCAGTGTATGTGTGGAGGGGGGTTAGTGTGTGTGCAATTCTGTATGAAAGAAATGTCCCTTTTGGCAACTAGGAGAACACACTACAGGATGCACATTCCTCTTTCTAAACACTGATGATGTCAGCACCCTATAAGTACAGCAGGAGAAGGGAAACCTCCCAGTAATGCGAATAGCGCACTCTGCTAATGCATCTGTCTCGAGTGTCATAACATAGTTAGGTAGGGTTTTGAATCCTGCAAATGCTCAGTGTGTGTGGAGGGGGATTAGTGTGTGTGCAATTCTGTATGAAAGAAATGTCCCTTTTGGCAACTAGGAGAACACACTACAGGATGCATTAAAGTTTAAAGTAAAATCAAATAAATCTAGAGTGCTAAATAAATAATCCCAGTTTAGAGACTCAAAAAGATTTTCAATATCAAGGGTAATTAATAAGATATCTTTATTTTTTATATTTGGAAAAATCAATGAGAGTTAAAAATACATCTAACATTATCATGAGCTTATCTTTGATAAATAAAATGTTTCTGATCTAAATTAATTAGTTGAGATATGTATTCTTTCATTCTATCTGAAATAATAGTTATGAAAATCTTAGTCATTATTCAAAAGTGAAATAGGTTGACCAGTTTAATGAGTTTTTGTTATAATATCAGGGATATTAAAAAGAGTATTTCCATGAGGGAGTAATTTTTTCACTGGATTGAATTTCAGCACGAGTTTTGTGGAAAAAAGATATGATATGAGATGGAAAAAGTTTATATATTTCTGAGATTATTTCCTCTACTTGTATTCCAGGAGCTTTACTAGATTTTTTTTTTTAATTTTATCTACAACTTCCTTATAAGTAAAAATGTTGTTTATGTTATCTATTAATTTTGGAGATATTTTCTTAATATTAAGATTATTAAAATTGAATTCAAAATGAGAAGTACAAATATCAGTATTGGTATTCAAATTAGTGTAATGAAATCTAAAATCATACACAATTTCCTCTATATCAGCGGCATTTTTCTTTATTTTATTTCTAATCTCTAAAATATTGTTGAAATTTGATTGAATCTTAACTCTTCTATACAGATTATGCAGTTGTTTAGGGGAAGAAAAGCAAGCATTTAATTTAACGTTTCTTGAGCTAAGTTAGTTTTATGCATTAAGAGATCAGAATATATTTTATTTAAAGTTTCTATTTCTTGTATATCAGTTTTATTATTTATGATATCCTTAGATTTAGCTATAAGAAGTTGATTTTAAATGTTCTGAAGTTCTGAGTCCTACTCTTTAATTTTATTTCATACCAAATCGAGATGTTTCCAAAGATATAAGCTTTCAGTGAATCCCATGTCATAACAGTATCTATGTCAGACATATTATTGATTTCAAAAATTATATTCAGTTCTGAGGTCAAGCAAGGTTTAATTCACTTGAGTTTAGCTATGTAAGCTAGGATTCTAGTTATTAATGACAGTCTTTTAGAATTTGCTTGAACGATTAAAATAAGTTCATCGTGATCAGAAGTAGGTCAATGAATTATAGTAAAATAAGATATACTAGAGATTAAGTCAATTCTGGTCTGGGTATCCAACCTATAATCTTGATGAGAAAATAACAAAGAGCTAGAATTTTTCATAATAAATGAGTCTTTTAAATTAAAAGAATCTTTCCATTTTGAGAATACTTTAGCTGCAGAAGTTGATTTTAATTTCCTTTGTATTACTGGAATTGGAATCTTCTAAAATGCAGTAAAAATCCCCACCAATAATAAAACTGCATTTAAATTTATCAATTATTATGTCTAGATGTTTGTTAGTGAGATTTGGACCTAAACCTGGGAACCAATATAAATTGATTAATGTCCATAGTCTGTTATTAAATTTGAAGATTATGAAAGTTAAAAGACCTTCCTTATCTTCATATTTATATGCAATTTAAGGAGATATGGAGTTATTTTTCCATAAAGTCATGACACCTCTTTTTTGGCTTAAAGTTTGATTGAGCTAAAATTGTACATTTCTCCAGATTCCAAAGGTTTTTTATGTATGTTTAATGTGACCCTTTTGAAATAAAACTGTTTGAGCTTTATTTGTATTTAAATAATGTGTTAATGTTGACCTTTTCATTGGATTATTTAATCTGTTAACATTTAGAGATAATATAGATGTGTCCATCAAAATGTATAAAATTGTTTAAGAAATAGTAATGAAATTAAAAGACAAGTGAAATAAGATATAACATTTTACTGAGTTATTCTTAATTTTTTGAGCAAACATTTAAAAGAAAGATCAGGCCACTAAAAAGTAAAGAAATTAATAAATAAGATATATAATACAATTGTAAGTAAAATGGCTTGATAACAAACATGGTGTTATCACAGTTCCTAGTCCAATAGCAAAAAAAAAAAAAAAAAAAAAAAAAATCAGCTATTAGACTATCCAGCTCTATCCAGCATGACAACATAAAGCAAGTACAGCACTCTGTAATAATAGAAAACTAATAGAAACATTATATAAGTGAATGAGATTAATAATATTCAATGAAAGTGAGAATATGTATTATTAAAACTATTAAATTATATATTTCTGTTATACAAGACAAATATAAGTAATGCATAATTTTATAAGAATGTGAACATCAACTAAAAATGTAATAATTAAAAATATTAAATCAGTGTTTATAAGCAATAACCTCTATACCCATTTATAACCCATTTATAATAAAAGTAAATAATGAATCTTTAGCTATGGTACAAAATACTTTTCATTTTTTGTCCCCCCCCCTTTTTAAGAAATATGTCAAAGAAACAGTTAAAACAATCCCTATGTGATTTAGATATTAAAACAATAAACGTATATCCAGTGGATATAAAAAGTTTACACACCCCTGTTAAAATGCCAGGTTTTTGTGATATTAAAAAAATGACACCACAATAAATAATTTCTAAACTTTTCCCACCTTTAATGTGACCTATAACCTATACAATTCAATTGAAAAACAAACAAATCTGTTCGGGGAAAAATATAAAAAATAAAAAAATGCACAATACACTGGTTGCATAAGTGTGCACACCTTTAAAGTAATACTTTGTTGAAAAAACTTTTGATTTAATTACAGCAGTCAGTCTTCTTGGGTAGTAGTCTATCAGCATAGCACATCTTGACTTGGCAATATTTGCCCATTCTTCCTTGCAAAAGTGCTCCAACTCTATCAAATTGTGAGGGCATCTCTTGTTCACAGCCATCTTCAGGTCACCCCACAGATTTTCTATTGGATTTAGGTCTGGGCTCTGACTGGGCCATTCCAAAACTTTAATTTTCTTCTGGTGAAGTCATTCTTTTGTTGATTTGGATTTATGCTTGGGATCATTGTTGTGTTGAAATGTGAAATTCCTCTTCATCTTTCTAGCCAACACCTGAAGGTTTTGGGCAAATTCCCTCCACCTTGACTAAAGCCCCAGTTCTAGCTGAAGAAAAGCAACTCCAAAGCATGATACTGCCACCACCATGCTTCACCATGGGGATGGTGCTCTTTTGGTGATGCAAAGTATTGTTTTTGTACCAAATGTACCTTTTGGAATTGTGGCCAAAAAGTTCAGCCTTGGTCTCATCAGACCATAATACATTTTCGCACATGCTTTTGGGAGACTTGATGCATTGTTTTGTAAATTTTAGCTGGGCCTGGATGTTTTTCTATGTAAAAAAAGGCTTCCATCTTGCAACCCTACCCCATAGGCCAGATATATGGAGAATAGGGGAGATTTCTGTCACTTGCAGTACACAACCAGTACTTGCTAGAAATTCCTGCAGCTCCTTCTGTGTTGCTGTAGGTCTCTTGACAGCCTCCATGACCAGTTTTCATCTTTTCTTTTCATCAATTTTGGAGGGACATCCAGTTCTTTGCAACATCACTGTTGTCCCATATTTTCTCCACGTTTTGATGACCGTCTTCACTGTGTTCAATGGTATATCCAATGCAGTGGAAATTTTTTTGTATCCTTCTCCTGACCTTTCAACAATGAGACCCCTTTGAAGCTTTGTAAGCTCTCTGAAAACCATGGCAGGCAACTGAGTACATGTCAGTAAAATCCTACTAGTACATCTGAACTTTATTTGGGGTTAATTAGAGTCTCTTTAATTGATGGCAGATGTGTACCCAAGAAGACTGAATGCTGTAATTAAATCAAAAGGTGCTTCAACAAAGTATTAGTTTAATGGTGTGCACACTTATGCAAACAGCTTATTGTACATTTTTATTTTTTATATTTCCCCCTAACAGATTTGTTTTAATTTCAATTGAATTGTACAAGTTATAGGCCACATTAAAAGTGGGAAAGGTTTTGAAATGATTTATTGTGGTCTCATTTTTTATATTACAAAAACCTGGCATTTTAGCAATGGGGTGTAAACTTTTTATATCCACTGTATATTATTTATTTAATTCCACCTGAATAGTCATATATTTACAACAGATTTATATATAGCAATCAAATATGTACTAAAACTCATTCATGAATAAGTTCCTTTTATAAGTATGTTTTTTTTTAAATTTATATAGATAAAATAGCAAGTGTATTCCTCTCTACTTATAATAATGTTAACTGAGAATAATAGCAGTTTCCCTTTTGTAAACTATAGATCATTTAGCCAGAAAGTTAATAGTGGTACATTAAATCAATTCCTTTTCTATTTTATTAATCTCCTTCCTGGAAGAAATGTTTTAACAAATTCATCATCATCATCTTTCGGCTTTTCCCGTTAGGGGTCGCCACAGCGGATCATCTCTTTCCATTTCTTCCTATCCTCTGCATCTTGCTCTGTCACACCAACCGCCTGTATGTCCTCTCTCACCACGTCCATAAACCTTATCTTAGGCCTTCCTCTTTTCCTCTTACCTGGCAGCTCCATCCTTAGCATCTTTTTCCCAATATACCCATCATCCCTCCTCAGCACATGTCCAAACCAATGCAATCTCGTCTCTCTTGCTTTGTCTCCAAACTGTCCAACATGACCTGACCCTCTAATATACTGATTCCTAATCCTATCCATCCTAGTCACACTGAGTGCAAATCTTAACCTCTTTAACTCTGCCACATCCAGCTCTGACTCCTGCCTTTTTGTCAGTGCCACTGTCTCCAACCCATATAACATAGCTGGTCTCACTACCCTCTTGTAGACCTTCCCTTTCACTCTTACTGGTACCTGTCTGTCACAAATCACTCCTGACACTCTTCTCCACCCATTCCACCCTCCCTGTACTCTCTTCTTCACCTCTCTTCCACATTCTCCATTACTCTGAACTGTTGATCCCAAGTACTTAAACACGTCCACCTTTACTAACTCTCCTCCCTGCATCGTCACCATTCCTCTACCCTCCATCTCATTTACACACATATATTCTGTCTTAACCATGCTGACCTTCATTTCTCTGCTCTCTAGAGCATATCTCCACCTCTCCAGAGTCTCTTCAACCCGATTCCTACTCTCACTACAGATCACAATGTCATCTGCAAACATCATAGTCCATGGGGCCTCCTGTCTGATCTCATCTATCAACCTGTCCATCACCACTACAAATAAGAAAGGACTCGGAGCTGATCCTTGATGTAATCCCACCTCCACCTTAAATGGATCTGTCACTCCCACTGCAGTCCTCACCACTGTCACACTACCCTCGTACATATCCTGTACCACTCTTACATACTTCTCTGCCACTCCCGGCTTCCTCATACAATACCACAACTCTTCTCTAGGAACCCTGTCATATGCTTTCTCCAAGTCTACAAAGACACAATGCAGCTCCTTCTGACCTCTGTATTTCTCCAATAACACTCTCTGTAGTGCTCTTTCCTGGCATGAAACCATACTGCTGATCACTAATCACCACCTCCCTTCTTAACTTGGCTTCTACTACTCTTTCCCATAACTTCAAGCTATGACTGATCAATTTTATCCCTCTGTAGTTACTGCAGCGCTGCACATCACCCTTATTCTTAAAGATAGGTACCAAAACACTTTTTCTCTACTCCTCAGGCATCCTCTGACTTTCCAAAATTTCATTAAACAATCTAGTTAAAAATTCCACTGCCATTTCTCCTAAGCACCTCCATGCTTCCATTGGTATGTCATCTGGGCCAACAGCCCATCCATTCTTCCTCCTCTTCATAGCTGTCCTTACTTCCTCCTTGCTAATCTGTTTCACTTCCTGATTCACTATCCCCACATCATCCAACCTTCTCTCTCTCTCATTCTCTTCATTCATCAGCCTCTCAAAATACTCTTTCAATCTACTCAACACACTCTCCTCTCTTGTGAGTACCTTTCCCTTACTATCCTTTATCACCCTTACTTGCTGCACATCTTTCCCAGCTCTGTCCCTCTATCTAGCCAATCCGTACAGGTCCTTTTCTCCCTGTTTAGTGTCCAGTCTCTCATACAACTCTCCATACGCCTTATCGTTAGCTTTCGCCACCTCTCTCTCTCTGCCGTGCACCTCATCTCCTTATACTCATGTCTACTTTCTTCATCTCTTTGACAATCCCACTTCTTCTTTGCCAGCCTCTTCCTCTGTTTACTCTCCTCATTCCACCACCAGGTCTCCTTGTCCTCCTTCTTCTGTCCAGACGTCACACCAAGTACCTTTCTAGCAGTCTCCCTTACTAGTTCTGCTGTAGTTACCCAGCTATTCGGTAACTCTTCACTGCCTCCCAGTGCCTGTCTTAACTCTTCCCTAAACTCCACTTCACAATCACCCTTTTTTAACTTCCACCATTTAATCCTTGGCACTGCTTTCACACTCCTCCTCTTCTTGATCACCAACGTCATCCTACAGACCACCATTCTATGCTGCTTAACTACACTTTCCCCTGCCACCACTTTACAGTCTCCAATCTCCTTCAGACTGGCCCTCCTACATAGGATATAATCCACCTGTGTGCATCTTCCTCCACTGTTGTACATCACCCTATGCTCCTCCCTCTTCTTAAAATACGTATTCACCAAAGCCATGTCCATCCTTTTCAAAAAATCCACTATCATCTGACCTTCTGCATTCCTCTCCTTAACATCATACCTACCCATCACTTCCTCATCCCCTCTGTTCACTTCACCAACATGCCCATTAAAGTTTGCTCCAATCACTAGTCTCTCACCCTTGGGTACACTCACCACAACTTCATCCAACTCACTCCAAAATTTTTCTTTTTCATCCATCGCACACCCAACTTGTGGAGCATATGCACTAACAACATTCATTATTACACTATCAATTTAGAGCTTCATAAACATCATTCTGTCAGACACTCTCTTCATGTCTAAAACACTCTTGGCATATTGTTCCTTTAGTATAACTCCTACCCCATTTCTCCTGCCATCCACACCATGATAGAACAATTTGAACCCATTTCCTAAACACCTGGCCTTACTTCCCCCCTTCCATCTGGTCTCTTGCACACACAATATATCAGCCTTCCTTCTCTCCATCATATCAGCTAGCTCTCTTCCTATACCAGTCATACTGCCAACATTCAAAGTTCCTACCCTCACTGCTACACTCCTAACCTTCCTCCTCTCTTCCTGCCTTCGGGCATGCCTTTGCCCTCCTCTTCTTCTTCGGCCAGCAGTAGCCCAATTTCCGCCAGCACCCTGTTGGGTAACAGTACTGGTGGCGGCCGTTGTTAACCCGGGCCTCGACAAATTCCTAATATATAATTAAATAAAGAGATTTCTCTGTTTCAATATGCTTTTCCCAATGAGTACCTATGAATCTAATAAGCTCAATGAATGATTACTTTATTAGATTTCAGATCTAGCTCAGGATATTTATTAAGAAATATAAATAAGTACCTCTGAGTCTAAGACAAAAAAAAAGCAACGTTTTGATGGGTGATAATATAATACTGAACAGGAATTTTTTATCCACCTTATAGGTTATGTACCCATGGAATCTAGTGTGACATCAGTATTCATTTACATATATTAAAAATTAATAAGCATATTTTAATGTGATACGTACATGAAAAGTAAAATGATACATATGTATACAAATAAAACAAAGTATCATAACTTGACACTAGATACTTTGCCAACAGCACACCTATAGACAAAAACATTTTTTTATATATAAGTTTATATATAGAGATAGTTGTAAGTTAAACAAAGTTATTTTTCACGGCTCCCAAAACACAGTGTAATACAAAATGTGGTGTTAATAAAAAGAAAATGTGCCCATCAGAGAGGTACAATTTGAATTAATATAACTGATAGTGACTCAGATGTTAATCAAAATATTTAGAAATATATATATTCTCAACTAATTTCTGTTTTTTCTTTCTTTTTTCACTTTTTCTTCACTCTTTCCCCTTTCTTTAGAATTATTTCTACAACAGAGACAATGTATATATACAAGTTTAGGATTAAATCTTTCATCTCATATAACAAGAATACAGATTATTTTATATTAAAAAGAAGAATTTTGAAAATGAGTTGTCAAGTGTTGTGCCACAATTTCTTAAAGCTATTTTAAATTTAGTTGTTACATCATGTATTAAGAAAAAGATCTATTCATGAAATGAAACAATATATTGTGTTTTTACCTGAGGTAATCCTCCTTACTCTATACTCATTGTGGACGTAAAACACTGGCATTCATTGGGTATGATCACCATGAATAATACATAAAAAGTGAACACCTTATTAATCAGCAGGAAACAACTAACACTCTGAGTACCATTAATTCCTGACTTGTGTAATTCAGTTTACATACAGTGAGATGACTTTGTTTATTATCATTATGTCTGTTATCGGCAACAATGTATAATTTACAGCTGAGAAATATATACAGGAACATAAGTGCAATTAAAAGTTAGGCACCCACTAAAGTGGACGGAGACTAAGGTGAATATAAGATGCAATATAGCCAGTGCTCAGTAGCTACCTGAAAGTTGTCCAAGATCCATCAGTCTCCTTATCCACAACAGTATATAACATGTCTGTATACAACCAGTAACATCTCTTGCCTCAGGAAGTCTTCATATAAATGAATATATATATATATATATATATATATATATATATATATATATATATATATATATATATAGTAATGAAAATGGCAGGCTCTGTGCCCCTTGAACAAACACTAGAACTGCTGTAATAACATTCAGATCGTGCCATTTCATAAATTCTGTAAAAGGACATGAATCACAAAACATTACCATTGTTAACCCCATACATGTACAGTATAATGAGTTGACACTATCAGGGGCCAGAATCCTGCCTGTATATATTTTCAATCCTAAGTATGTAACTGGCTGACTTGCCAGATTCAGTTCTTAGCTGCTCCAAGTCAAAATCATACAGATTCAGAAACTACCAGTAGACACAAGTCTTTTTGCCAGTAATGTCCTGAAGACTGTATAACCCAAGTTGATTTAGATTATAGTCATTCACCAGCCTTGTCACCCTTACCTCTTAAACACTCTTACTATAATCCATCTATTATGAATCATAAATACTTGATTTACACTCAAGCTAAAGAGTTTTGGGCCCTAATTATATTCCAGATTGGCAGTTCAGCAGTAAAAAAGTTAGTTGAAAAGGAAAGAGACTTAGTGAACAATATCAGTCTTAGCCATCCATGAGGAGGGTGATGGCTGTATCACATGACAACAGTTCCAACCAGGAAAGAAATGCAGAACAGCAGCTCTTAGACAAGATCGGGGAGGGGGTGGACTATGAGACTGCCAAGGATTAAATGCACTTCAACTGGGGATGGGGTTCTATAGAAGCATGCACTCGCAAATGTTCCAGCTTACCAGTCAACATACAATGCTCACTGGCCAGTATGAATGAAAGTAGATGACATCATTCAAAAAAGTATTTGTTTGCCAGAAATGAAAATACAAATGGCCTAACTAGAGTAGTAAAGGCCAAAATAATTATTTCTCTCTCTATTCCTCAATTTTGATATATATAAACATTTTTATCTTTTAATAATTTCCATCTAAAAGCACCTATCTGTAGGAGATATCCTGTCTATTTTGCCAGTATCAAGCAATATAGACATTGAAAACAATAACTAATGTAACTATCTATCAAACTATCTGTCTATTAGTGTGTGTGTGTGTGTGTGTGTGTGTGTGTGTGTGTGTGCGTGTCTGTCTGTGTATATGAGTGTATGAGCATGAGTGAGTTTGTGTGCTTATGTATATATATGTGAATTTGTCCAAAGGTATATCATAAGCATGGTTTCTTCAATCAAAGTCCTCCATAGAGGTTATATCAGTACTCAAGATAAATTGATAAAAGTCAGAAGACATCCCATGTCCCATGTCTTCCCCATCCTACCTGGTCAGGAAACATCTAACACGGTCAAAAACCAACAAGTTAAAACTATGAGAAAAATATGTCCTTCCAGAAATAAACAAGGAAATGATATATTCCTGCATTTCACGAAGGACCACCCAAGCCACACAGCCAGGACTCTTCAAGCCAATAACACAAACATCTCAACCCTACATAAACAAATCAACTTAATAACAATAACCAAATGCAATTAAATATTAAACAATGCAGAAACTTCCCTTTGCTCAAGAATCCATCTGGGACTGCAATCATCATCCAAACCATTCTTCACAACATTATAACTCAAATCCCAAACATAATCTAGGCTTTCCCTGACATTTTCAGTGACTTTACTTTTATCATTTAAAAATAAATTTTCTGTTGCCATGGATATGCGCTACATTCTTGATTAATGGAATTCCCCAAAGCTCAAATAATTATCTACATCTTATTAACATTGCTTATATGCATGTCTTTTTCTTTGGAGACAAGTCATTGTATTGGAGTAATGGACAAAATTGGGAAAGATACTAAACTAAAATAGGGGACATATGCCGTAATGTTTTTTTTTTATAAGTGATATTCCTTCAAGATTGAGTAAGCTGTAGAGAAGGTAAATCTGCTAAAACTAGGAAATGTATGTGCTAAGAAATAATTACTTAATTTCAAGGGTAACTTCATGTTTACTTGTCAAGACTGTTGTCTGACTAGCTAACAAAGCAAAGCCACCAAAAATAAATGGAGAAAAAGTGAAGGCGTCAATCCCCATGAGGCAAATAAGTAAACCATTTTAAAAAAGAACTACAAATTATTTCACCATTCTGTAAATAATACAGTAAACTGTCAAATGCTGATGATCCAGTTAACAAGGACAATCTCAAAGCGGACCCCACAAGTACAATTCCCCACACCGTAACAAGCAACACAAACATTCAATATCCATACAAACCACCTAGTTCAAGACCATAAAAAAAACCTCCGACATTAAACTCTACCTTACACCTTCACATCGGCACAAATTCAAGACCATGTAGGGAAATAAAAAGTGAACGAAACAAACACTGTATGAAAAGTAATTACAAACATCCTGAACCATATTTCAGACCCAAGAAGCCTTGAATCATGTTATTTTAAAGTATTTGTGTTACTGAAAAATAAAACCATGTTTAATTGAGTTTAACTAATTAAGTTAAGAAACTATACATGAGTAAAATTGGTATATGCTAATTAATAAAGTTAAATGGTTTAAACGATTGTCTCAATACTGAGGTACTGTGAGTTCTGAGACAGCAGACATTATTATAAACAAAGGAAGCAAATAAGTACAGAAAAAAAATTAAATAAGCAAACCAGTTATTCTGAGATGATATTTTTTGATGATTTGTTTGAAGAAGATAAGGTCAGTTTTTTTATTTTTCTTTAAAGCATTCCATTCACTTTTTCCTGAAACTCTTTTCAAAGAAGGAGAGGACCACTCCATGTCTTTAGTTATAGGAAGTAAATTAATTTTAACAAATGAAAATGCTTCTACCAGATTATTGCAGATTATTGTTTTGTCTGTAAATTGCATTTTTATTTAAGCTGGGAATAATATCTGAGATTTTATTTCATTTTGTTTTAATACTTTTACAAGAAGCCACTAGATCTTTCTCTGTTTAATTGTTTTCAAGGAATAGCCATTGTCAAATCTAATAAGACTTTGTATTTAAATTTTCTCCATGCATATTTAAGAACCAGTTCTTTACCTGCATAAGATAAACATTTTATAATAATAGATCTCGATGGTGATGATGAGGAAGAAGAAACGGGCTTACCTATGGTCCCATGGGCTCTTTCAATACTGTAAGAAAAACCTTTCTGAAGATTTAAGATTCCAGGGAACCAAGGGTTTAAAAAGGAAATTAAGTCCTCACCTTCTATTTTTTTCTTGTAAACCAGAGATTCTTATGTTACATCTCCTCTCCCTATTTCCAGGTGGTATGTTTTGTTTAAGAGCCAAGTATTTTGTTTTAGTAAGAAGCCTCATTGTTTTTCTTCTTTCTTCAGTCTGCCATCGATGTCATGTAAGGTAGGCCCCATATCAGAAATCCTTGTTTGCTATTGTTGCAACATTTCCTTAAAATGCCTCTGCCCTCCTTCAAGTTTTCTAGGTTATTTTGAAATCCATCCATCTTCAGAGACAATTCTTGTATTGTTAAAGTTATTTGTTGCAAGTCCATTCTTAGAGAGATGTCAGCCTGGAAGAGCTGAGAATTATTCATTTTCACAGAAGAAACTGGTCTCTAATTAGTTTTGACAGGAAAACGTTTATAGATCTTTAAATCTGGAAAACAAAAAATACATGCATATGTATATCATTAAATAACAATTTTATCTATAAATTATTTTTGCCTATATTTTAAGCTAATTCTACAGAGCTGTAAAAGATGCTGCTTTTACTTGGCCATCTAGACTCCGGTTCTCCATTCTAGCATCTTTGAGAGGTACTGGAGATTAACACCAATAAAACATAACATAAATAAAACCAATAAAACATAACATAAATAAAACCAATAAATATGCTACTAAAACAAGCTCAGTTTGAAGCATGAAACCTGATAAAATCTTCACACTCATCACATCCACTGTCTCTTGCCTCCCATGCACAATGTCCTAAAATGACAAACGTGCTGAACAAATGAATCAGGCTGTACTTAATGGTTGTGAGAAGACTAGTGGGAAGCAAAAGGAAATTTCTAACTTCCATTATACATTCTCATCTTATTTTGCCACTTTCTTTCTTCATTGGCTTGATATCATCTCTTGCACTTGATCTGAATGGTTGGAGTTCCTTACCCAGTTAATTCTCATACATTGTTACAGTCATTGTGTTTCCTCAGAATGCTTAACAGTAATAAGAGTAATAATCTTATGCATCTCCTTAGAAATAGCATTGCTCACACAACCTATCACTTATAACTGGCTCCCTATTGAAATGTCTGCCCTAGAAATGCTAAGTGCTGACAAGGCACAGAAAAGACAGAAAACCCAGGAAAAGAGTAAATTTCAAAAATCACTCTTCTCCTTTAAACCACTTATTTGCAGGGGAGCAAAACAGCTTGTACTTCTCTATGTGGGGGGCAAGCTCCTTCACCCCCTGCAATTTAACTGAAATCGCCATAACTTTGAGAAGAGGAAATATTCTAGGAAATGTGATCATGGACTTAATATATGCAAGTCTGTTCTTTTGGCTGCCCAATCTCCACTCTATCTTGCGGGTCCTGACATTTCAAATGGGTACTCTTATAATTTTGCGGAAAATCTATTTTTATTTATTTATTTGTTAACCTGGGTAAGTGGACTTTTGCAGATCTTTTCCAGACATATCACAGGTCACACTGGCAACAGTAAGGATTATATGCATGGATAATTTAGAGTAGTCACTAAACATTATACTTTGGTAGATATGAGGAAATCAGATTGCCTTAAGGAAATCCATATAAATGCAGGAAGAATATGCAAAACCCACACAATTTCTTCAACTTTCTATAATGCACCTCTGTCTAAACCTCTGCCCCATTCCAGTCCAGTCCAATGACTTTCTACCTGTAAGATTCTTCTTGCCACCCCAACTGGACCACTCAACACACATACCTCATATTTCAGTTCCCTAAGATTACTTTACTCCTATAGGTGACTGCAGCAGCATTTCTCTTCCATACTATTGAACTGAAAACATTGCGCCTGTTAAGTCTTTCCAGCTTCTTTGGGAAGACACCAGCAGTTAACAGTGGCCACGCTGTTCATGCTGCTTATCTTGATGTGGCAAAAGCATCCAATACCATATAACATGAACGAATTGTAAAGAAAAGCATCCAATACCATATCACATGAATGGACTGTAAAGAAAAGCATCCAATACCATATCACATGAACGAATTGTAAATAAAAGGATCCAATACCATATCACATGAACGAATTGTAAATAAAAGCATCCAATACCATATCACATGAACGAATTGTAAAGAAAAGCATCCAATACCATATCACATGAACGAATTGTAAAGAAAAGCATCCAATGCCATATCACATGAACGAAATGTAAAGAAAAGCAATCAATACCATATCACATGAACAAATTGTAAAGAAAAGCATCCAATACCATATCACATGAATGAATTGTAAAGAAAAGCATCCAATACCATATCACATGAACGAATTGTAAAGAAAAGCATCCAATACCATATCACATGAACGAATTGTAAAGAAAAGCATCCAATACCATATCACATGAATGAATTGTAAAGAAAAGCATCCAATACCATATCACATGAATGAATTGTAAAGAAAAGCATCCAATACCATATCACATGAATGAATTGTAAAGAAAAGCATCCAATACCATATCACATGAACGAATTGTAAAGAAAAGCATCCAATACCATATCACATGAACGAATTGTAAAGAAAAGCATCCAATACAATATCACATGAACGAATTGTAATGACCCAGTTAATCTTCAACACTGATAGTTATGTAGTAAGATGGACAGTCAACTGGCTCAAAGACTGGATACACATTATTCAAGTAACAAGAGTCTCTTTTATTAGAGAGAAGATGACCAGCAGTGTCCCCCAGAGATGTGTTTGGTCTTTTCCAGTTTGCCATTTGTTTCTCTGACCTCAAGACTGAAAATCAGGACCTCTGGTTGATCACTTTTGCTGATGATTACAAACTGTCTGTAATTGTCAAAAACTCATAAGCTGTTTATACCCTTCAAAATGAGCTTACACAAGTAAACACCTGGTGCATGAAAAAGACTGTAATTAATCGTAAGAAATATAGTATTATCCCCTTTGAGGAAACATCATAACATCTACAGTATCAATAGCACCCCATTATCTGTGAAACAGTAGTCAGACAGCTGTGCACCGGAATAGATGGTTTTCTCTCCTATGTCACTAATTGGCTACTGTAGTCATGAAATCCTTCTGTATTTCACCACAGACTGACAAATGCATCTTTTCAAAGTGCAGGAAAGTGATCATTCCTCTCTATTCAGCACATGTAAGACCCATTATAAAATATAATGCAACATTTAACAGGTTCATCTCTTTGCACATTAAAAAAATCATGAAAAACCCCAGAGGTTCCTAACCATAAAAGTCTCTGGTTTTCAGAGATTTTGTTACCAGAAGAAACTGAAGGCCTTGTCCCTGTACTCTGTATATTAGACTCCTGAGGGATGATTTGTGCCTTGTTTTTTGTGCACTTAGTGATCCTGTTATCCTTGACTCATTTTTCTCAGTAAGTCAAATAGTGTAACTAACAATAGAACAAGATATATTAACCTACTTTAGGAAATGAATAAAACATGATGGGGTGATCAGTTAATTACCCAGCATCTCCTTCTGTTCTGGAATCAACAGTGTGACTCTTTGCCTTCCTTCGAAAGTAACATGGATTACTGGATGGGATAGTCTTCAATTTACACCAAGAATTATAGGCTTCAACCTTCTTGAAGAAGCCTAAGGATGGTAATTTGGCAAGGCACATGAGGTTATTAGTGTTATCAGCCTTGTATATCCTATAACTATCTACTTGTAAATGTGGTAGGTTTTGAACATGGCCTTTGTAATTTGGTCCCTGTGCATCATGGTGCACTACTCTTATAGATAACCCTACTACAGAAGATCCCTGCAGAGCTGTTCACAAAATGCATAAGTGCACTCAGCAGTTAACTGTGTTAACTCTATGTATTCTAGTGAGAGAATGTGAGCATGGTGAAGCAGAGTCATGTCACCTTGCTTTGAATGATGATCCAAGTAGGTAGTATAGTGCAGTGCAGTGCAGTATAGCATAGTGTGTATGTGGATACTGGGAAATTGTATGTGTAGTCAGTGTTGTATGTATTTTCAGAACTTATTGTGACAGTATCCTGTGTATTTGATGCCTCCCCCCTGAAGTGACCTGTGGATGTTATTGATGGTGACAGTGTTGAAAAAAAATATATATGTATGTCTGTCTGTGTCCATTGATGTGTCTTCATATGGGATTCCTATTGAAATGTTGCCACTTGAAATTCTGAAAAGAAGACCAAAACTATGTGGGAATAATAAATCTCCAACTTCGCTCTTCTCCTTTAAACTTTTTTTTTTATTTTCAGGGGGCAAGCCCCCCACAACCTCTGAACTTATATATGCCAATTCTGAGATTTCTGTACCTCAGACAAAAGGGAATATTCTGAGAAATGGCTATCTCAGACTTAGTATATTTAATTAATTTTTTTCAGCCATTTCCTGCATATGGTATTGTGTTTATTTGTGTGTATGTGTGTGTTTGAGTATCTGTGAAAGTTGTATGTCTGTTTCTGTCTGTGTCTATACTTTCTGGAAGGGCAGGCTGTGTAGAACAGAGTGGCAAACTACTGCAGCTCTGCTCTACTCAGACTTCCCCCATTAGATAGTAACTAACTCTTAGAAGGGTGTACGCACATATGTTTGTGTGTGTATGTGTGCCACTATACTTGCACATATATCTGTAAGTCTCTCCTTGTGCATCTCTGAGGTTGTGACTGTGTGTTTTTTAGTACCTGTGCTGCATACTGTAGAGGATGGTTGGGCACTCAGCTAAACAGTTGTTTAAAGTGCTCCAGATCAAGTCTTAGCTCATGCAAGATATGTATTAATGTGATTCAGCATCATGCAACTTGTGCAGTGTTTAAACTGCTTTTCAGTAATCATGAAGTGCTAGACACCAACGGAGGTTCCAGTCTGTTTTGTCCCTCCTTTGTCTTGATCTTCTTATATGGTTTACTGACTGTCACCAACACAATTACTGAATGTAAGATTAATAAAGTCATGGAATCTATTATAAATAAAAAGATGAAAAACAAGAAGGGCCATTGTTTAGAACAGTAATCCATACAGGAACCCCCAAGTGAGACTGAATAATCTAGTTTTAATGTAAATTATTTTATGCAAAAGCTTGTAAAATCTTAATTATGTATAACATGCATGGAAGAGAATCTGGAAAGGTAGTTTTTAGTTTTGAATGTCTTTCTGCTGCAGGATGAAATTTTTGGGTATATGCAATAGGGTCATTTTTTTGTATCATTCGATGATGACAGTGTACTGATGTCATATAATGATATCACACATTTGTGCATAATTTTAATCTTTATTTCAACCTGCCATTTACCCTTTCACTGTAAGGGTTTGGCATTTATGATATAGGTGACTGCACTTAATGCAACAGTAGGCCATGATGCTATGCAACCTCATTTAACAGAAAAAGTAGGTTGTTTCTGATTTCCACGCTTGCTTTTTGAGTGCTTTTTAATTTGATCTTACTTCCACTCCCAGTGGAGTCCACAGCAAATCATTTACCTTCTTCTAAGAAAAAAATTGCAGCAAAGATTATTGGCGTAAATCCGTTTAGCATTCTGTTCCTCCTAGCACAATCCACTTCTCATTGATTTTTCACTTAAAACTAATCAGAGCCTTTGCCTGGCCTGTTTAACTGGCGACAGAATGCTTCCACGAAACATATCTCTGGGACTATAGATTTGCTTGGAGGGATGGCAAAGGTACTCAAGTGTGAAGGCAAGGAGGAAGAGGTGCAAAATCTTTAGTAAAATGGAACAATTACAGAACCAGAAGGTTTTTAACATTTTAGTACATAGTTTACTTTGCAGCAAGCTGTACAACCACTGGGTCTTATTCTTAAGTAGTGATGTATCTTAGCAATCCTGACTGATGGACAGGAATGTATAATACAAAATAAAAATAGGTGTTTTTGATAGCATTAGATTGTATGTAATTATTAAGTCATAAAACTACACCTTTTATTACATCAAGTAAATGTAGTGTTAAACGCCTGAGTTATATATAGCTTGGGATATGCTTTACATTTGGTTTTCACTCATCCAGAATGGAAGTGTGTTTATTTCATTTTGAGCCTTTCTTATTGCTGTTTATGCTGAATACAGCTGGCATAAAACAGAAACATCATGTTCCAGTAACATCCCCACTTGTTGGCAGCATAAAGAATAAGAAATGCCACATTGACAGAGTGTGTATTAAGTAAAGCTCAAACTGTTGTGATATGGGAATTAGTCTGGTTTGTTGTATTTGAGTATGTGTATTATTGCTATACCTGCAGCTCAAAGCATGTCTTTATATTCTACACCAGCATGATAAACCTAGCACAGTCCATCCTAAGCCTTACCAGCCTAACCTCCCTAAATCTTTTAATATCCCTTCCTTTGTTCTTTCTGAGCTCTGCATCTCTGGAGAGAATCGTAGGCCCTCTGAACTTTGCCTCTGCAAATGCTGATATGGGAGGCATAACCTGTTCAAACAGATTCATATCTGCCAGTTGGGCAACATAAATGCTTTTCAAACACTGTCAAAAGGGATTGAGGCACTCTTGGAAATCTTTCTGTCTACCACAACCAGTTTCCAAAGACATCTCCTCTGGGTTCAAAGAAATCTCAATTCCCCTCTATCCATATCTTATCACACCTTTCATCGAATACGATGCCCTTTTGGGCATGTATTTGTCAAAACATATCACTCAGCCTGAGAGATCCCATAAATCTTTAACTAAAAAGAAAAATGGCTTCAAGATCCTTAGTTATCCAGACAGACTGACAGCCCTGACCTGCTATTCTTTCATTTATAAGCTTCTTCATTCTGATCTATGTTTAGGCTTTTGATGCATGAAACCAGAACCCCCACCCACACCCCAACAACCTTTTTCTTCCCACAAAAAATGGTTTGTGAAATACCCAATTAAAAGACCTAAACTTTAATCAATAGAAGATTGTTCATTGGTAAGATAGATGTACAGTATATACCAGTAAACCTATCACATCTGTAACAACAGTAGGACTCTTGTCAAATTCAAAGTTAACCTATATAGGGGAATAGGAAGCCACAAATTCTATCTCCATGTATCCTGTGTTGCACTCCTTAAGCTGGAGTGAACTTGGCTTGGTATGTAATGGTCTATAGATTGATTTTGTCTGAACACCTTAAATTAATTTTAAGGGCAGCCTTTCCATTTTATAGCAAATCTATAAAATATTTGCAAATTAGAACTCTGTATGTCACATTCACAACATTGGAGTCCTGACTGGCTACATTTAATACTACATGGACCCTGTCCATCAAAACCCTTATTTTATAGTATAATCACTGATATAAATCTAGTTATTTTCCTTGAGAAGTATCACTGTTAAATACCTATTTCCTGTTAATTTCAACTGCTGAAGATTTTGCAAGATAAAATTTTATTGCTTTAATAGAATGTTGGGTATGATGGACAAAGAAGTTGAGAGCTCCTTAGTTAAAAATAATGTGTCCAAGTACACTCATCAGACACACACACACCCATATGCATACACATGGACACACACACACACACACACACACACACACACACACACACACACACACACACACACACACACACACACACACACACTCTCTCTATGAACATATTTACTTGACAAGATTTACATATTCAACAAGAGCCTACATTTTTTCTCTAGCTTTATACTTCCTAGTGTAGAACAGAGTCCACCTTCCTGCACATATCCATGCATGCACATATACACACACACACACACAGACACACACACACACACACACACACACACACACACACACGCTCGCACGTGTTCTCACTGTCTATGAACATATTTACTTGACAGGATTTACATATTCAACAAGAGAGTACTTTATTTTCTCTATCTTTGATCCTCCTAGATTGCCAGTTATAAAGCCTGCTCAGTGGCCTACTAGTCCTACTTCCCTGGTGGTGGGGTCTTACCATCAACCCAGTTCCATGCAGGGTAGAGGATAATGTGCCGTGAAATGTCACTATATGCATAGGGAGCAGAGTTGGTCTATACTTTCACAGGCATTGATTACATATTTTATCCTGACCACATCTCATGGTGGGGACTTACCAGCCTGCACCACCAGGAGGCTGTCTTTGCTGTCTACCAAGTCAATGCATATACAGGGAGTAAGCTTCACTGGCCTTTGCAGCCACAGACCATGCCTTTCCCAACTGACTGGTGATCTTTTGTGCTGCATGCTACCCCCACCTCACTACACCAGAGCAACAGAACAGCCAGCCAAGACCCAATACCCTTCTGCAATGGATAGACATTCTCATCCTCCCCAGACTTCCCATCAGTTAGCACGTGCCATTAATCATCCTCCCCAGACTTCCCATCAGTTAGCACGTGCCATTAATCATCCTCCCCAGACTTCCCATCAGTTAGCACGTGCCATTAATCCAACTTGGGTTGCCAGGGTCATAATCAGGACTTTATGCTATTAAACCACAAGGAAGCTTCAGCAAGATTGTACTTTTGATCAGCAGACTGTGATCAGACAGTAATCAGTCATCAAAGTTTGACAGAAGGAATGACACCCAGTTTTCTTATGATCTTATACAGTTACATTGAAGCTGCTCATAAGTAAAGTATTAAACCCGTTGAAATGATACTCTGTGATAATTTCCTTCTACACACTTTTGATGAGTTAATCATGATAATTGTTTTTTTTTCCAGAGATGCCTCGTGTTACATGCCATGCTTGAATGACTTAAGTGTAGAAAATGAAAGATTTGACAATGTGTATAAAGAGCATTAGTGGGACCCACTTTTATATTATTGAGTTGAAATAAATGTAGTTCAGTGGCTACTCTATCAAGCCATGATGTCACATTTTTCTTTATGACTCAAGAAGTTCTATCCAATGGGTCTCCCTTTCTGTACATTTTTGACACAGTGATTATTTTGTCTAGGAAAAAGTCCACCTTCTCATTTTTTCTTTGGTGGAGACAGAGTCAAGGAGAAGGTCAGTTTGCCAGATGTGCAGAATGTGCTATTCTGAGCTCCTGACAGCTTCCAAACTCTGCAGCTGTTGCTCTTTGGATGTGCATGAACACTGCCATGTGTGTGCAGCCTCCTAGCTAAGTGTGTCACTGCTGTGAAGTTTTGGTATGTTACGTGCTTGTTGTGAGTGATACATTAGCACTCCTAAAATGTTTCCATTGCAGTGAACTGAGCTGTGTTTCTCATCTTCCTTCCGGCATGGGTGAGCTGGCATCTGACTCTCATCTTCCCTTACTGGTCCCTCCAGCAGCCATGCTTCTAGTCATACCATGTGTGTCTAGAGGTGCAGTCACAGAGCTACATCCATCTGCTCCATAGACAGTGCATTAACAGTGTGACTTCTTGATAGGTGTGCCTTTCCATATACACACACACACACACACACACACACACACACACACACACACACACACACACACACACACACACACAGAAAAACATGAGATGAGAGACGTTTGTAATGTAGGATCGAATTTCTAGATGGTCATTACTCTTTCAATTCTCAACTTGTAGGTTTGTATTTCAACATATGCCATTAGTGTATCAGAGCTATTTTGTTGCTGTGTTACCCTTTTCCTGAACTTAGCAAGTTACCCTTTTTATGCATTTAGGATTTTGGATTGCCATTGTTCATGATTCAAAAGAAAAAGAACTGTACTAAACCTTGAGAAAGGATGAAGATGGTGCCGAAAAGGGAATATTCTTGCCCTTATCAAGTCTTTACTGGTTTGACAGGATTAAGCAGCTAAATTCCTTTAAGCTTCATATAGCCATTCTTGGTATTTCTCCCGTTAGTTTTGGTCCACCATAACTAAAATTTGATGGAATATGAATGTGGTCAAGGCTTTTAGCATTAGAAAGCAATTATTTATAGAGTCTTTCTTTGTAACTTTGTATGTATCTTAATAAATGTATACATTTCTTATTATGTTTTAAAGGAGCAGTGCAGATACCCCAGTTTTTTTTACAGATATTCAAATAGTTATGTTAAAAAAGGCCTTCTGTTAGTTTCAGCTGAATAATAATTCCAGTCCCTTTGCTAAGTTGTTATTTTTGTATGTCTTTTGCAATTATAGTCACATAAGTGTTGCAGGTCTTTTAAATAAAAGTCATGTTTATATCCCACTTAAACCATGAGTATATCTTTTTATCAGTATCAGTTTTATATGCTAGGTTTCACAGATTTTTTTGTCATCTTTATTTTACTCAAGAAGTTAGTGGACTGGACCATTAGAAAGCATTTCAGCCACCAGCTTCTTACAATAAGAGCAAGTCATACTTATATAAGATACAGTCAGCAAGTATATAAAGCTAAAGCACAAACGACATTTAGGTGAAAACGTGAGTAGACAGAAACAGTATATGACCAGGCAAAGAACATAGCCATATGTCTTCCTATTCAATGGTGAGATAAGAAACACAAAAATCGATCAATTCACAGGAATATATATATTGCTTAGTTGTCAGACACATCGGGAAGGACTTTTTTGGTTATGTTAATTAAATCAAATCATCTGAACTTGTTGCAAACTTATGAAACTGAAGCCATGTTTTTATAATTAATACTTTTTTTCCTCTGTGTATGTTTGAAAAACATGAAAATAATATAATTTATATGAGTACAGTATCCAGCCTGTCATCATTCATTTATCAAAAGTAATCCATTTATAAACTCTCTCATAAGTTTAAACTGTGATCTTGCACTGTCTTATAAATGGAAGACTGAGCTTTTATCAGTTTTAGTGGGTGAAGCAATTTCAGGTGAACCTGTTAATCTCATGAGACTTGATCTTTAATCACATCATTAATATTACATGTAGTCTGTCTACTTTCCATATTGTCATCACAGTGATCTAGTGACAGTGGTGAATTGTAGTGGGATGATTTTGGGGGCCACCTGGGCCCACAGTTAGAGATGCCCATGGCAAAAAAGTAGAGAGGTCCATGAATGCTTTGTGCAATTTTTCAATTTAATTTTATTTTTTAAGTAAAGAAACAATGTATTTATTTCCTTTAAAATATCATCAATTTGAAAAAAGAGAGCATGCATACCCCTTCCTCAAACAGCTGGCATTCTAATGTTGGATAGAGACAGTGAATAGTCAGCTGCTCTGACATGTAAGATGACAGAGGAATTAACCAATCAATATGTGGACTTTAAGTGCCTTGCAGGTACAGAAAGACAATGAATATTAAACAGCAAAAGTAGGAATAAGTAATTGTTTCCCTTAAGCTGGCAGGAAACCAGATAAAATATCAACAGTGGACTGCTTTACAACTATTCTTAATTTTGCCTCATATTTTTGTCTTTCTTCATAAAATTGGTAGGACTGGACATCCATCTCAAATGTTTCACCCTGATGTTGTCTCATATCTTTTTGTCTGTCCCTCATAAAATATGTGGCTTTCTAAAAAAAATTGTTTAGGATTGCAATCATAAGTATTGACAGTTATCGAAGTCTCAGATGTTGTAAAGCATAGCCTTCTGAAAGTGAATGGTAATGGAAGATGTTTTATTCTAGATGCTTTCTGAGGATTTAAAAGCATGCATATAATGTGTGATTTTCCAGCAGTCTGTTGGCGAATAGAGTCAATAAGTAATAACAGAATTTGAGTTTCCTTCTTCATATCTTTCAAAAATTGCATACTAATGTAAATGCTGTTATTATAGTAGCTTTCTAAATGTCCCTGTCCTGATTTTGGTCCTTTACTCTGAAATATATCAGGGTTATGTCCCAGCGTCTTGTGCTAAAATATTGACAGCTGCAAGATTACTTTGTTGAGGGAATTGGGTGTACTCATATCTCCCAACTGTTCTTTATTTGTTAAATGCCCCCAATTTGCCTCAAAATTGTGATCTTCTCTTCATAAAATGTGTATTTTTCTATCATACATTGGGGATTTTTTTCAGTAAATAATGACAAACATACAAGTTTTAATCCTCATATCCTTTAATAAATGCATACTAATGCAAACACTGTTGTTATTCTATCAACTTTATAAGTACATAAGAACAATATTTAAATCTGATTCTAGGTTTGGGCCTCCATGCTCCAATTATTTTGGCTTTGTCCCTAATTCTTGTGGAAAGAGGTTGCGAGCTTTGAGAGTACTTTTCTGGGAGGTGTGGGTGTGTGGGGTAGCAGCTGTTGCTGAATAGCCCTCATTTTGGATCATATTTTGTTCTGTTACTTGTGAATTTGTGTTTTTTGGGTAAAGTATTGAGGATTTACAGTAAGTAATGAGATATATTTGGGTTTTAGTGTTCATATCGTTTAGAATATTCATACTAATGCAAAAAACTCTTGTTCTAGCAAATTCTTGTCTATTTATGAACAACATTTAAAATCTTTCTCTGATTTTGGGCATTTGTTCCCCCATTAACTGTCCTTGAATTTGAGCCATGGCCTCCATTTCTTTTGGCTTTAGTCCCTGATTCTTGTACTAAGAGTTTGAGAGCTATAGCTGTGTGTTTTATAAAGACAAGTAAAGAAGGTCCTATAAAATTCCAAAGCATAAATTAAAGAAAAATATAGATGAAATCACAAGTGATGCTAACAATAACTTTAAATTATTATTTTATTATTGTTAATGTCTCCTATGATTTCTACTGTATTTTTCTTTCATTGTTTTAGAAAGCCATTTGAAAAACAGTTTGTAGCCATTTATTGTACTTTGTTTTATGTTATTGTAGACTAATATCTGAGATGTTCACATACAACAAAATAGCTATTCTAAAATAGCTGAGCCTAGACTGTCTTTTTATAAAAAATGACTGACTCCTGTTTGGTCATTATTCTGGCTTTGTAGGATTAATGTGATTTTTATGAAGCATGTTGGAATACTTTATTGTGAGTACTGTTTGTGTGAAATACAGTTACTGTGTGCCTATTATGTTTTATCAATGTCACTCATCTAAAGTGTTCACAATCAACACAGTGACTATAACTGCTAGATGGGGCGGGGTTGTTTATGGATGAAAGACATCTCGTCATGTTCTCTTTTTTATCAATCTGGGTTTGTAGGACTAATATCCATTTGTGTGAAATTAAGTTGTAATTATTTATTGTGGCTACACTGGTTATTTTTGTTTTTGTGAAATAACATTGAAATATATTACTGTGAGCATTATTTT
Source organism: Protopterus annectens (assembly GCF_019279795.1). Lineage (NCBI taxonomy): Eukaryota > Metazoa > Chordata > Ceratodontiformes > Protopteridae > Protopterus > Protopterus annectens. The sequence goes on along the minus strand of NC_056742.1, from coordinate 257,906,314 downwards.
TATCATAATCAAATACTTGAGGTGTATCCAGAAAGCAAAGCTGGCTATAACTGTTTGGTGAGTGTTGGTGGGGGGGGCTATCTGTGGATGAAAGCAAGTTACAGTCTTAACCTATTTTCATTATGAGCAATATTTGGTCTGATTTTTAAGAACTGAAGTTCATTTATGTGAAGTAAGCTGGAATACTTTACTGTGGCTTCCATGTGTTTATGTGGAACAGACTTGAAATATATCACTATGGGCCATTTTATCACAATCTGATGTCTGCAGTGTAATTAATTAATTAATTAACATAATGGCTATAACTTTTGGGTAGAGGTGAGGAGTTATCTGTGGATGAAAGTAACTTTTCCTGTTGTCCTATGCTTATTTAAATAGTCATTAATCTGAAATTGAAAAACTAGTGAACATTTGTTTGAGATAAATTGACCAACTTTGCTGTGGTTACTATGTGTTTGCTTGAAACTTGAAATATGTTACTGTGTGTTGGAGGATAGATTGAATAGGGCTTAGAGCCCAAGACACACTTAACTTGCCTATGTCTAATGATATACCTACTTGTAACAGTATAGATACTCTAGTCTGTACTATGCTGAAATAGGCAGTTTTTAATTAAGGTCATATGTACTAATAAAAAAAAATATTACTTACATAATACTCTCCTTAGACTTCTGGAGAGACTTTCTGTTTGACCCTGCACATGTTCTTTAGTACTTCAGTATCTCTTAGCACCTCTAAGTTATTTACTCCTGTAGTCAGAGTAATTGTGCTACTTTTGAAAATACTCTCATCCTTTTATTTATCTGTTTATTTTTATCTCTACTAATCCTCTATTCATTCATTAAATCATTCTGTTGTTTCCTAACCTGCTTTCTCACCTTTCTTGGTCACTATGCTGTTTAGACTGATTTCTACTGTATGTATCTCTTTTACCTCCACTTAGGCTAAGACTCCCTATAGGATATCTGTCTGTCTTTTTCAAAATGGCATTACTTACTGATCATCATACATCATCTGCCCTACTGTTGCCACTAAATCATCAAGATTCATTCCCTCAGCAATGCAGACTTACCTTAGTGCATAGTGTATTTCTTCCAGTATTATCACTGCAGGCCCTTGGCAATTAATCCAGTTAAACTGACAATCTTAATTCAGTGCAAGACTACAGTATGCGTGGTGTACACCAAATTATCTTCTCAAATTTAGACTCACTAGCACCTGTATTTCAGAGTCTCCTGTCACACTTGTCATACTGTTTCACTAACTCCTTTCCTATTATTGTAATTACAAGGATTATTCCGAGATAGTCTGCTGTCAGCGAGGAAGGGGTAAATTGGATGGGCTTACACTAGACTCCTAGTAGTCCAGTCCATACAGTATCCTCCTCTATTAAACTTTCTCTATGTTGCTGGTGAATTAAATATAAAACCTAAACTACTAACGCTTTCTCTCTGTTTCTGGAGAAATACAAAAAAAAATCTGTCTGTTAATTATGGCAACCAGTAAAATTTACAGAGCTCATATGTTTAATGGTCCAGAATAATGGGTGAGTGTCCGAGTTCCATCTCCTGCCAATCTCTTGAGACTTCTTTTAAGTCATATATAATTACAATGAAATACATACAAAAAAACTAAAGATAGTTCAATAAATGCATTGTGATTCTAAAATGATTGCTGCTTTGAGGATGCAATAAAGTGCACTACTGTAGGTGGAAGGAATAGTATTACCATTTTTTTAAAGTTAAATGGTGACACATTTATAAAGCCATACATTACATGAATACAAGCAGGCCTTGTATGTAAGAAATTTTAGGAAGAATATTTGAAAAATATTGAGAGAGAAGTCATTGGGTTTGGTAATTTAAAAAAGAGACCAACAGGTAGCATTTGAGGAGCAATCTAAGTTAACATGTTGACGCTATACAGTTGATTCAAATTAAAATCCTCTGTAATATCTCTGGCTTAATGTGGTTATCATGTGATCATTATGTGCCATATCTGCAGTGTGATTATCCACAAAGGCTATCACTATTTCTAAAACTGTTTTGCTCTGGAGCATAAAACACCTCTATAAATTGTTGTAAGTCCCTCACAAAAAAATGAACAGTCACCTATTTTTATACTATAATGGCTTGACAAGTTACTTAGACTATTTTATTGCCGGATTTTCTGACTGTTCTTAACCACTGTGTCATTTTGAAACTGTCAATGGATAGGCTGCATGACTAGGATGCAGCCTGGATAATGAAGACTACTCTGTTACATTAGGAGCTGCATCCATTCAGTAAAACAAGAATACATGCAAGACCAATATGAGGAAAGGAACAAAGCCTGTACTTTGTCAGTGTCCAACAGTCTACCATTTAATTTGAAATCTACAAACATTTGAAGAAATTACCCAACCATATCATTAACCAGATGTTTGAAAATACTCCAGAATGTTACAGAAAAATGTAGCTGTTATTTTAACTCCACTGTAAAGATCACACTAATCAGATCTCCTTTACCACTTCAAAGCCAGGTTTGCTTTTCCCATATTTCAGTCTACAATTGCAAACCAGTCACTGCAGGAGTGACTGTTAATAAATCATCTTAATTACTTATTTCACTATTGTTAATATTCTTTCACTTCTTTTAGTTTTACTCCATAAATAGCATCTCCTACAACCTCATGCAATACTTACACTCCTTTTGTAATATTTTCACAAAATATTTAATAATTTGTATTACCTAACATTATTGGTGTCTGATTATTTATATGTTTTTATTCTTCCTTCCCCCATATCCATTTTATTACTCCACCACATATTTCTTTTTCTGTTATACCTTCCTTCATACATTAATTGAATATCTTTATAAATATTCTTTTTTCATATTCTTCCATCTCCATGTAATAACCATACCCTAATCCACCCAATTCTGGTTTTGAATGTTTTCTTCTTCTTTTGCCACTTTTTTCAGTACTTCCATTCCAGTTTCATGTTCTAGAACCTTTCTCATATTTTCATATATTCTTTTAACTTCCCATTCTCCTTGTTCTACTTCTTCTTCCTTGTATATTTTACTCTCAGACTTTCCACTAATTTCATAAATCTCTTTTCTGTTTATTTTACCTTGCACTTTTCATTCCATAGTGCCTCCAAATTACTTCTCGTTTCATAACTTCTCTTGTTTAAATTAAAGTGAGTTATCCTCTTTCTTTCCTTTTAAAGCAATATTTGTCTATATAAAATCATTTTGACTTTCTCTTTATTCCTCGCATACCTCTCTTTCTGTGTCCTTTATTTTCTCACTTTCTCTTTCTATTTCTTTCTCGTATGTCAGTCTTCTTTATACTCACTGTTTTTGTTTCATCCTCCTTTCTCTTTCTTCTTAAACTTTTTATACTTTTGCTAATATACCCCCACCAATATGCCCATTGCTTATAAACATATGTAACAGTCATGTGATCTTACAACAATCTTTCCTTTTTATCTTGTTTCATTATCATTTGCAAAGTCTGCAGTTAATCCCTTAATTCCATTGTTATGTATCCAGCTTCTCTTTATCTAGACAATATTGCTATGTGGTCCAAAACCAGCTACTTCTACACCTTTACTGCCATTATTTCTTTCATGTCTTCTGATTATACTAGATAATTCACTTTTGTCTTACAAATTCCACTTCCATATGTACATCATCTTTCTTTTCCGGTCTTTAAATCTCATCACCTTGTTACCTCTCTTAACATCTTAATATCTTGTTATTTAAAATCCATTGCCATCATCACTATTGACATATTCACAAGTACATACTCTTTTTATCTTTTCAAACATTCATTTTCTCTCTGTCATAGTATATGCATACATCATTAACTTTTTATACTTTTCATTCTCATGTCACAAATTGCTACCTGTTCTGGTTGTATTATCTAATATTTTATCTAATTATTCTTTAAAAAAAAATTCTTATCCTGGAACATGTCCCATTTCCTGCTGCTCAGATGATTTTTCTCCCCCACATTGTTTCGATTTTTCTCCTTTTTAACTTTTCATTGCCTCTGGTAAAAAAAAAAAAAACAGATTCTTATTTTTGACACCATTCAAACAGCAATAAACTTTTAATATTATCCTGTCCAAGCCAAGTTTCCATGAATCAGTATGAATACCATTTCAAGTGTTCCTTGAAAAGAGGAAGCTGGCATAGTGTGATTAATCCGGTCAACCTTCAGTAAATAAGAGGACTACAAAGTCATGTCTCACTGCATGATTCTGTATGGCAGTGCTGTCCTAAAAAATGCTGTAGTACAACCTCCTAGAAAACACCTCTAACAAGATTAATAAAGTGACACAGTTTACATCAGAGGATCTGACTAGAATTTCCTGCTACTGTAACCCTAGAAAGTTAGAAGTAGATGATGTAGCATATGATATCCTAAAGCTGGTCAGAGAAAACCTCAAAAAAGATGTGGTCAGCTTTTTCCTGTTATTTAAATTTTCAAACATAGTGCATATTACAAGAGACTAGCTTACAGTATCAGAAACTTTCAGACAGTTTCTCACTGCTGCCTCTGTGAAGTTTGTTTTCTCATTAGGATAACATTGCAGTGATTCTACTTGTTACTCTCAGAGCCATGGATAGTTGACTGATGTGATGATCCATATTTGAAGTGTATACAAAATTACCTTTGAAGGCAGCTATAGAATCTACAGCTTTCTATTCCTGGTTTATTTTAGCTAAAATCCATGACTGGGTGTCTTGGTAATGTAGGAATTATCCATATTTAGAGTGATCAAACATAAACAGATGTGCTTAAGTAATTTATTATCCAGATACAGAAGTGGATTATTGCTAGAATACAACCCCGTTATTCAAAAAAAGCTTACCTTTTTAAAGACTGAAATTGTTATGTCTGAATTTATTTTTTGTGCTGTCATTTTCTATGGCTGAGAATTGCCTCATAATGTATGGGGTAAGATATGTACAGTATTAGTTGTAATGCAGTTTCTGCTACTTTTTTCTTTTAATGCCAGAAACACTGTGTTTAAGAAGTGCAGATAAAAACCTTTATTTCGTGACACAGATTTCACGAAGATGTTTAGCACAAAATGAAGTTTAAACAGTGTTCATATTCTGTTGTACTTATTTATTTATTGTTGTTCAGTTGCTTTTTTTAAGGATAAAGGAGTCTACAAGCATCATACAGTTAACATGAGGATACTTGCAGACTCACAATGTCCTTTCTAATGATATAAAATGTATAACTTTCAGGAAGACAGAAGATGCACACTGGTAACTGTTGCTTTCCTTTGTAACAGTTACAGCCAGCCAAACTTATTTTCTGGATAATGCAGGATTTACAGTTGGTAACCTGATTGCTATATACTAACAAGAATACTAACACGGTTTTATTGTATAGCTTGTTGTGTTTGGCAGACAGAATTTGAAACTTGGTTTGAATAAAAAAGTTCTTTGTTCTTTTTTCACTTTGCATTTGCTGTTACCTTCAATAGTTCAACAGCTATATGGCATATTCTGTTAGACAACACTCTCCTGAACTGAGTAAATTCTCAAAAGTACTTTTAAATGGTCAGGGAAAAGACAGACTGTTGAAGCTGTGCTGCTAATGCAGTTTATGTGTATTTATCTGCTATTCTAGCATGCAGCATGGAATTTAACAGTGTTATATACAGGAAAACCATTAGTTTGGACATGACCGCAAGAGTTTGTCAGTACATTAATAACAAAATAGTGGCTTGACAAAGATTAAGTTATTTCTGTCAATTTAAACTTTGAGTACATTTTGTTTTATTACTTTCTAATTTTTCTAGATTTTAGTTTGCTTGTTCCTGAAGCCAGAGTCCTGAAACTGAACAATAAGCAATTAATGCAAAACTATATAAGAAGCTTGATTATAGAATAAAAATGCAATATAAGAAGCTTGATTATAGAAGATGTAATGCATTGTGTCAGTGAAACAGTATAAAAGCAGGCATCAGACACTAGTAATGGAGTATTCTCCTGTGAGAAAAATGTCTCTAGAGATATTGAACGTACTCACTTATAACTGTGATTGTGACATACAAAGCCTATGGTCTGTCTGACAAAGCCGGGTGCAAAGCTTTAGCAATCAAGCAACTGTAGTAAACAGAATGACAGTTGTAGAATTAAAAATACTGCTACTTCATGTGACTGGAGAAAAAGCCAGCTTTATGAAGCTGTATCAGCTACAAGCGGAAACATTTTCTGCTGTACAGCATATTTTTAGCAGTATTTTAAGGGATAGGAAATGCACAGTTTGAATATTTTAAGTTATAGTGTGTAACAAAAGATGGTGCCACTGGGGAGAGGGGGCACAAGAGGGTGCTTTTAAGGGCATTCTTCTTTAACAACAGTCCAGTCACACACACCTGTTATGTCACATCTGTGTGTGCATTGTGGCACAGATGTCCTGTTCTTCCTTTCCACCCATGTGCAATTTTAAATACAAGAAGTAGTTTTGTTATTGTGTTGCTGTCTGCATCCCTGTATTTCCTACAACCTGTCCACTTGTTGTTTTATCAGTATAACATACAGGTAAGCTTACAAGCACTGAAAATATGAACTACAAAGAATTACTGAAAATGAAGATGATTTAATAGCATGGAATTGTTCAGTACCAATAGTCAAAAAGTAGAAGAAAAAACATTGTAGTCAAGGAAAAAAGGGACACAAGTAACATTATTGATTGAAATGGTCTGCATCTAATGATTATGGTCTTTTACATACTGAGAGATTTAATATTGTGTTGTACTTTAAATGAGGTGGGTTCTGCAGTCCTGAGTATGTCCTCCTTAGGATGAGATTCCTAGAAAATAGGACCTGTTGTCATTTTGTCATCCAATCCCTATTGCACTATTACCAGCTTATCATTTTTTTAATTTTAACATAGGCATTTTATACTTCAAGGGCAACAGGCACATTATTTGTAGATAAAACAATGAAATATAAAGTTGTTTACTAGCAGCAACCTATTCATTAGTTATAGATCTCTTTAATGTGGAATTATTTAGATGTCTTTTACTTCTCCACAGATTGTGCATATTGAATTGTAATGACAGAAGTTTGAGTAGACTTTTATGATGGAAATGTTCTGAATTGGGCAGTTTTGCCATTATCGGTTAATATGTTTAGTTTCATTGCTTACTGGAAAAATGTAGAAAACAAATTTAAAACACACTCTAACAAGTATGGTGTATTATACAAGGAATATAATTTAATACAATCAGGAATGTGAATCAAAAAACATGTGCATGTTTGCATGGTCCTAAATATGTGTGCCAGGGATCTATGATTTGAAAACAGCCCAAACGTTATCCGACACAGGTCAGATCCATTTTCTTTGAATGTGGGTTTCAATGCTCTTTCAATGAATGTGAGTTTCAAGGGCAGTGAAATTTTACTGTTAAGTCTCTTTTCATTGTGAGACTGTATTGCTTTGTTTAGCAACTGTCTGTCAGTGTTTGTGCTATAAAATTTAATCTAAAACTTTTAAATTAAATTCAAATAATAATTGTGGAAGTAAAGGAGAAAACTGTATGCACATCACAGTTGTTGTTGTGTCTTTCGGCTTTTCCCAGTTAGGGGTCGCCACAGTGGAACTCCGGTCCGCTAATGATTGGCAGTAGATTTTTACGTGCTGAGTTGCGACCCTGACGCACAACCTTCAACGAAGGTACACCCATTCACGCATGTCTCCACGCAGAAGATGCTCTAGCTGAGAATCCAACAGGACAAGGTCTTACTGTGAGGTGACAACGCTACCGCAGCACCACCACTGCAGTAACAGTATGCACATCACAGTGTTTATGGTAAATGGAGAGAAATAGCCAAATAGCCAGTAGTTTTGTTCTTGTGTTGCTGTCTGCATCCCTGTATTTCCTACAACCTGTCCACTTCTTATTTTATCCTGGAATGGTTGCGGGGGGGTGCTGTATATTGGGAGCCCCATTTGCCCATTATTTTGCAAGGGGGAGGGGCAGAAAGCTCAAAGACAGCCTTGATCAGCACAAACTCTAGCTACACCACTGGTAATAAATATAGGTAGAACATCCAATTAACTAAACATATATTATACAAAGCAGAGCTAAGTTTACTAGGATAAAGTAAAACAAGGGGCTCACTGACACTGACCAGTAAATAAAAATATATGTTATTCAGAAATTCAGTACAAGAAGAGTTTGGAGGTGGGTATTGTCTAGCCAAAGATAATATATATATATATATATATATATATATATATATATATATATATATATATATATATATATATATATATATTTTTTTTATAAGATCAATACAGGTAACGGGGTGTGAACAAAAACAAAAATATGGAAGGGTGCAAAACAAATAATAAAAACATGACAAGGAAGTGTCAGTGGAAGAATAAAAATGAATGACTAATGTTAATGATTCACAATTTAGGAACATAAATATGATAGACATAAAGCCACATGACAAGTCAGTTTCTAGATATGGTGGAAGGCAGTTTCTAAACAAAAGGAAGTGTAAGACCTTTGCAGACTGTGTATATAAACCTTTCAGCAGAGCATGTAGAAGAACCGAAGGATACAGGACATATACAGACACAAAGTGAAGACAATATAAGAGGGCATATGTTTGAAATCTTTCAGGAAAGAGAAAATGATTGGCAAATAATGAAAAATATACATGTATATATGCAATCCATGGAAGTGATAGTAACACAAAGCCATAAATTATCACAATGATTACAAACAGTGAAACAATAATGCTAATTGCTGGTGGTTCTTTATTAAATAGCGATATGTTTAGAAATGTAAAACCAAATGTAGTGTTGAAAAGGTCAAGTGAAAATTTATGCACTTGCACCTCAGAAGTACATGTATAGCTACTGTTACAAGATTGCTTTTGGGTAGATGCAAAAAGAAATGAAAAGAAAATCACATTAATTATATAGGTAGTAGAAGGAAGGATATCCTCTCCACTGAACTGCCAACTTGCATTATCACTAAAAGTTAAACAGATGTATTTATTTATTGACATTTGATTATTGGGAAAGTCTGAATGGGTAGGAGCCCATTTTTAGTTGAGGCCTGGGCAAAAAGCACCAAAGTATTACAAAACATTTTAAGAACAATAATTTTACAGTATTTATAAAAATAATACAAAAATACTACAGCTTAAATAATTATGCCACATTAGACATAATATGAAAACACTTATTAAGCACGGGGCATTTGTTCACATTTAGGGATATAATTTATCCTGGTGTTGAGCAAGAACAGCGGCAGCTTTTAACTAGAAAGTCTTTCAGAATGTTTTTGAAGGGTGGAATCAAGGGTATTGACCTGATGGATGCAGGTAAGGAGTTACAGGCGTTAGCAACAGGGTACGACTGCAGACAATACCCAGCAGATTTCATATGTTTGTGGACAGACGGGAGTTTTTGGTCATTGGATCATAATGACTGATTGGGAATATAGTTATGTACAATGCTATTTAGTGCTGGACAAGCAGATGGTTCTGGATTTTTATAGATTGTAAGAAGCTGTGTATAAGTTAGTTGATAGGGTAGTGCTAACTAGTTTAGGCTTTTTAGTGCTACATTGTGTTGGGTTCTGAAAGGAATATTAGCTGTAAATGTAGCAACTTTGTTATAGCATTGCTCAAGTTTTGATTTTTGTGATGCCTGAAGGTTTGTAAGGATGAGAGCACCATAAAGAAGTGTGGGGAAGAGATAAGTAGTGTAGCTTTAGTTATGTCAGTCAAAAATGTTTTGGCTCTATAAAGCATCCTTAGTTTTTCTTATACAATTTTGTATATGCAGATCAAATTATTATCCACTACCATCAGTAATAATTTGTTGTAAGTGACTTCAATGACTATATTAACAAAGGAGAGGACTTTAATTTTTTTTTCATGAGAGAGGGATTTGGGGAAAAATGAAATGCTTTGTTTTTAGGGAGATGTACAAGTTCTGAGTTACAAAGTCATACTTCATTTGCTGTTAAAGCTTTCTGAGAATTTTTTGGAGGTCTGCCATGTTGTCATTTGTGCAAATGAATGTGGAATCATCTGCGTACTACAGTAAGGAGACCTGTTGTGTGGATGTGTGTAGGGTGTTGCTGAGAATGTTAAAGAGGAGGGAACCAGGGATAGAGCCTTATGGTACACTGGTGATGACTTGGAGGTATGGAGAGAGGGTGGAGTGCCATTTTACTGACTGATATCGATTCAACAGGTAGCTTTTGAAACATAGAAGGGTGGGCTGGGAGAGACCTAATGAAGTAGAAGTTTGCTGTGACAAACTGTGTCAAAGGCTTTAGCCAAGTCTAGAAATAAGGAGAATACTAGTTTACCATTATCCGTAGCTTTATTGACAAGTATCTATATAGGTTAGAAGTGCAGCGTTAGTACTATGGGAGGAAGCTATGTTGTGAGGGGAATAGGAGTTTTTCCTCTAGGAGATAGTTTAGCAATTGTTTTTGAATAGATTTTTTTCAAGCATTTTGGAGAGGGAGGATAAGATTCCTATAGATCTAAAGTCAGTAATGTCTGCTGAATTATAGAAATAGTTATAATAATCTCGACAAGCAAAAAAAGTAGAATGATTTGTATGAGAGAGTAGGAAAGCTAACGATTCATCATGAAAAACTGAACATAGCTGAAAATGTACAGCCAGTATTTCAACCATGCAAGTGCATGCCATTAAATTTGAGAAAGAACATGGAAGAAATAAAAAAAAAAAATAGAGAAAATAAATATGGCTGAAAAAGTAACAAGACCATTTATGTATTCTTGTATCTCTAAAGTCAATCAATCAGGGTGAACAAAGAACATTTACAAAAGAGTGAAAGTAGAAAATAGGGCCATGCAGGAAGATGGACAACGGAGTCCAACATCAGGTAGCATTGCAAGTGAACTTAATAGATGAGGTGTATTCAGGAATCTTGATTTAAAGCAAAACTATTTCCAACTATAATTACATTCGTGGAAGAGAACCATTGTAATATTTTTATCTCCTGCAGGATTCATGAGATAGAATATACTTATTCTTGGTGCAAAATCAGCATCAGAAATATGAGAACATAATACAAGTCATCCAGGGGTCAGAATGGAGAGATGGGGTCCAAATGGAGGGATGAAAAGTCAGCAAGCAAAGGAGAGTAGTGGTGCTGAAACTGAATTCAACCTCGAGTCTTGGTGAGTACCTTCATGAGGTGGACCCTGTTTTTCACAAAAATCTCACCAAGGTGACACTGATATATAGACTGGAATAATATAGCATATATCATGGACAGAAGTAGATCATAGTAAAAGATAGCTGGGTGCATAAGACCCAGGATAAAAACGTGCCCAATTCTGGTAGACACACTAGTGCCAGGAATTGAAAAAAATGACAGTGTAGAATCCTCAAAATATGGAAACATTCCTATAATGGGGCCAGGCCAGAACCAGGGGGCAGATGGCTCCCTGTTGTAGAAGGAAGTAGCAGTACACAAAAATCACAAAAACTGATAGGCCAAAGAAGAGCAATAAAGACGATAGAGTGGACTATTGAGGATAAGAAAGAAATTATGTATTGTTACTATTATGCAAAAAGTCAAAAAGTAATGCCAAAACCAAGGACTGAGTTCCACAATTAGAATTCACTCGACCAGGAGCAACCAAAGTTCACATTAACACCTTTATTTCACAACATATATCCCACACGTTTTCGTCCTAAAAACAAGGACTTCTTCAGACAAATTAAAACTGATTCCTTTAGTTTAAATACATTCATCTTATAAAAACAATTATCCAAACTCCAATAAAAACGTTCCTTAAAGTTTGAATAAACTAATCACTTTATACCTCTCATTAATATTCATGATTTCATTCCACATTAATCAACCCCCTAAACCCTATCTCATTAACATTACTGCCTTATTCAAAAAGTGTTTGAGTGTTTTTATTTTTCTAAAGTGTCAAGTGCTTTATTTCCTAACCACCTTTTACTTCATTTGTTGATTAATATATAAAACTTTGTGTATAAAAAATATTAAATATATATTTATTTATGTATAAGTACCTTTCAAATATATAAATGTATAAAAATATATAAATAAATAATTAAGAATCATAATAATTTTTTTATAAAATTCATATTTGTTACTTAGTTTTTATAAAATTTGTTAGAAAATTTAAAACCATTTAACCCATTGTATAGACGAAGAATGGTAAATGTCTAAAAAATGAATAAATATATGAGTTTTACAATTGTCAAAGTAACTGTTTTACTATGTATGTTTTTATACATGGAGCATGTACGCCCTCTAGTGTCTTATGTGTTGAATTTATCTATTTATTGTGTTTTATTATATTTTGTTGGCTCTCAATTTGAGTAGTGGGGTAATAGTTAAAAATTCATTCATACCAGGTTTAGTATTTGCATCCAGGTTGACTTGCCACCAAAGCTCTTTACTTTCTAAGATTTCCTCCCATAAGCCACCTCTTGTATTGGGTTTAATTTGATCCAATACAAAAAATTCAAATGTATACTCTGTACAACTCATGGTAAGTTTGTAAAGTGCATTAGTGTGTTTACCTCTGGAAATGTCATATGTATGTTCGTATATCCTTCTCTTTAAATACCTTTCTGTTTTGCCCACATAGAAGGACTGACATTTTTGACAAATAGCAAGGTAAACCACTCCCTTACTTTCACAATTATAGAAACCACTACTCTTCAGCCATCTCTTTCTACTCTCCACATATCCCTCTCCTTTATTAATAATGTAAGGACATTGCTGGCACCTGCCACATTTGTATGTTCCTATTTTTTTCCCCCTTTCTTTATTTTTACTTTTGTTTGTAAATTGAAAATTCTTTTCCAGTATATTTCTTATGTTCCGGGAATTTTTGTAAACTATTTTTGGCTGTATATTGTTTATTTCATCTATATCTGTAAGAGAAGAGAATTTCTCCCGTTCTTTATTCAAAACTTCCTTCAGTTTTTGGTTGGAGACATTATATTCCACTATTAGACTTTTTTTTATATACATCCTGGTTCAGATGTTTCTGAAAACACTCAAACACTTTTTGAATAAGGCAGTAATGTTAATGAGATAGGGTTTAGGGGGTTGATTAATGTGGAATGAAATCATGAATATTAATGAGAGGTATAAAGTGATTAGTTTATTCAAACCTTAAGGAACGTTTTTATTGGAGTTTGGATAATTGTTTTTATAAGATGAATGTATTTAAACTAAAGGAATCAGTTTTAATTTGTCTGAAGAAGTCCTTGTTTTTAGGACGAAAACGCGTGGGATATATGTTGTGAAATAAAGGCGTTAATGTGAACTTTGGTTGCTCCTGGTCGAGTGAATTCTAATTGTGGAACTCAGTCCTTGGTTTTGGCATTACTTTTTGACTTATTGGTTTTCAGCAGTGCCACTCTTTGTAGTTTTCTTGGTTTGAGTACGAGGCGAACTATTGACTGTGTTTCCTTACGTACTGTTTCATAACAGTATGAATGTAGAAGGGCAAGAAGAAGCCGGACAGACTAGGAGGCTGATTGGGCAACTCACTGAGCTTATAGATTTGCTCACTCCCCGATGCGTGAAACTCGTATCTGGAAATGGGCGTACGTTGGAAGGAGGAGAAGGAGCGGAAGAAGCAGTTAGACCGAAAATAAAGAGGAAAAGGGAGCTTATTGGTGACCGTTTCGGAACCGCCGACCTGGAAGAAACTGGATTAACTGACTTCAGTCGTATGGATACTCCTAAAATCCTTGAGGTGGGAAACAGCGATGGCGAGAATTGTGACAAACATTACGACGATATGGGCGCCAAACCCAGAGTTGGGTCTGGAGTTTCACGCAAAGGTACTGTTTCTAACATTGAGCAAAACAAATCTATCAACGAATGGTTAAAAAAGGACTTCATATTTAATAAAAAAGACAATTACGTACTTGACAATAACCATGTTGATTGTAATGCATATGTGGTTAAACTAGACAGAATGTATAACAGTATGATGAAATACAGAACATACAGTATAGAGAATGCTTATTTGCATGAGTGTTTGAGGAGGGAAATTGTACCTAAGGGTTTGAGGGTCTACAAATACCCTAATAATGTAACAATGGGTACGCATTTTCATAAAGGATTGGTGAAAGTGTTTAACAATTGTGGACTTGAAATTATGAAACTGATTATAGAAGATAATGAATGTAAACAAAAGGAGTTGGGGAAAGAGATAGACTAACTTGATAAATGTATTAAAACAGATTTAATTCACGGTATTAAAGAAGAAAGAGATAAATATATGAATATAAGGAGGGACATTGATGTCAAATGTGAAAATATTATACAACGCAAGTTAGGAAAGCTAAGTAGGGACATTAATGAATATGAGAACAACATAAGTTACCCAAACCCTACTAATCAACGTAAAAATTTTAATGGTTTCAAAAGAAATTGGAACAACAAATATTTTGAAACCAAAAGGAATGATGGTAATAAACATGAAGAAGGATGGGGTGAGGACTTATATGATATAGAATTTCCACCTTTGGCGAGTAATGAACTTAATATTTTTGACACCAGCCCTATAGGGGAAATTTTCACAAGGGGGGGGAGAAGAGGCAGGGGGAGACACTATCAATGAACACCCCCTTGTCTGATATGGATGGCTCCAGCAGTTTAATAAAGTGTGATGAAAATGTTAAATACACCTATTTAGACTTCAGTATTTATAATTTTAGTAGTTTGGTTTTAACTACTGAACATTTTTCACTTCTCAGCAAAGGTTTAAAATATATACCTATGGTTAAAGGTGATTCTACACGAACTATACTTGACATTATGTTATTTATAAGAAAAATTAATCTTGAAATTCTAGCTTCAAGGGCTGGCTTGAAGAGGGATGATGGAATAGAAAGTGGTTTATATAGAAAATCTATATACAATCCCCCCCCTATTACCCCAGTTAAAAATTTTTGAAAATGTGCTGATAGATGGAGTAAGGAGAAGGGGTAAAAAAATATGGGTTAACCACAACTTGAGTATGGAAGAAACGGTATGTTTGGAAGAATTGAGTAACAATAATATGGTCAGAATCATGAAACCCGACAAAGGAGGGGGAATTGTTATAATGGATAAAATAATATATGATGGTAAAATGAATTCCATTCTGAGAGATGACAAGGTGTACACTGTGGTCTCCCTTAATGAGATTAATGTTGCGTACAAATATATTGATAATATGCTTCAAGATTTTCTTAATGAGGAAGTTATAGATAATAAAACATTAAAATATTTGGAAGTATGTAAACCTAGGTTGGCAACAATATTTGGAATTCCAAGAATCCACAAGAATATGGTCAACCCCCCATTAAGACCCATAGTGTCAGCAGAAGGTGCTAAAACAGTCCCAATGGCAAAATTTGTGGACTACAAAACAAAACACATATGGATTAATAACCCAGTTATTCTTAAAGATTCTTGGGATTTATTGGATAAATTAAAAACTGCTTTGTATTCAGAAGATATTCTTTTTATTACTATCGATATTGTTGATTTATTTAGTTGTATTCCCCATGAAGAAGGGATGAACTTGTTTGAGGAATGTGTCTTTGGTGATAAAAGACTAAGACAAATAGACAAAATAGCCTGTGTAGCATTCATGGACACAGTACTAAAATATAACTTCATAACATTTGAGGGAGAATATTATCAGCAAAAAACAGGGGTATCTATGGGGGCAGCATGTGCCCCCACATATGCCAATATAGTGTTGTTAAAATGGGAGGAAAAGTTTATAACAAAATCTGAATTTAGCAAATATTGGCTGCTGTACCACAGGTTTTTGGATGATATTGTTATTTTCTGGGTTGGGGGTCATACTAGATTCTTGGAATTTATTGAATATTTAAACCAAACTACAAGTTTTTTAAAATTCACCTACAGTATAAGTACTGAAACACTCAAATATTTGGATGTAGAAATATATAAAAAGAATGGGAAGTTTGAGAGCAAAGTATTTAGGAAAGATACATATGTAAACTCTTTTCTACATTACAATAGTGCTCACCCCTTACATAGTAAAAGAAATATTGTCAAGGGACAGTTTGTAAGGGGTTCGAGGATGACTAGTAATGAAGAAGACTTCCTTTTTGAATGTGAGAAGTTGGAAAAAATGTTTATGGAACGTGGTTATCCATTACTTTTTGTGCAAAATATTAGAGATGAAGTAGAAAGGGGTAGGAACGAAAGGTTTAAACCTATTATAACTAATGGAGTTCATGTGGCTGAAACCATTCCAAATAAGGATACAAAAAAGAAACATCTGAACCAGGATGTATATAAAAAAAGTCTAGTAGTGGAATATAATGTCTCCAACCAAAAACTGTAGGAATTTTTGAATAAAGAATGGAAGAAATCCTCTTCTCTTACAGATATAGATGAAATAAAAAATATACAGCCAAAAATAGTTTACAAAATTCCCGGAACATAAGAAATATACTGGAAAAGAATTTTCAATTTACAAACAAAAGTAAAAATAAAGAAAGGGGGAAAAAATAGGAACATACAAATGTGGCAGGTGCCAGCAATGTCCTTACATTATTAATAAAGGAGAGGTATATGTGGAGAGTAGAAAGAGGTGGCTGAAGAGTAGTGGTTTCTATAATTGTGAAAGTAAAGGAGTGGTTTACCTTGCTATTTGTCAAAAATGTCAGTCCTTCTATGTGGGCAAAACAGAAAGGTATTTAAAGAGAAGGATATACGAACATATATATGACATTTCGAGAGGTAAACACACTAATGCACTTTACAAACTTACCATGAGTTGTACAGAGTATACATTTGAATTTTTTGTATTGGATCAAATTAAACCCAATACAAGAGGTGGCTTATGGGAGGAAATCTTAGAAAGTAAAGAGCTTTGGTGGCAAGTCAACCTGGATGCAAATACTAAACCTGGTATGAATGAATTTTTAACTATTACCCCACTACTCAAATTGAGAGCCAACAAAATATAATAAAACACAATAAATAGATAAATTCAACACATAAGACACTAGAGGGCGTACATGCTCCATGTATAAAAACATACATAGTAAAACAGTTACTTTGACAATTGTAAAACTTTCATATATTTATTCATTTTTTAGACATTTACCATTCTTCGTCTATACAATAGGTTAAATGGTTTTAAATTTTCTAACAAAATGTATAAAAACTAAGTAACAAATATGAATTTTATAAATTAATTCTTATGATTCTTATTTATTTATTTATATATTTTTATACATTTATATATTTGAAAGGTATTTATACATAAATAAATATATATTTAATATTTTTATACACAAAGTTTTATATATTAATCAACAAATGAAGTAAAAGGTGGTTAGGAAATAAAGCACTTGACACTTTAGAAAAATAAAAACACTCAAACACTTTTTGAATAAGGCAGTAATGTTAATGAGATAGGGTTTAGGGGGTTGATTAATGTGGAATAAAATCATGAATATTAATGAGAGGTATAAAGTGATTAGTTTATTCAAACCTTAAGGAACATTTTTATTGGAGTTTGGATAATTGTTTTTATAAGATGAATGTATTTAAACTAAAGGAATCAGTTTTAATTTGTCTGAAGAAGTCCTTGTTTTTAGGACGAAAACGCGTGGGATATATGTTGTAAAATAAAGGCGTTAATGTGAACTTTGGTTGCTCCTGGTCGAGTGAATTCTAATTGTGGAACTCAGTCCTTGGTTTTGGCATTACTTTTTGACTTATTGGTTTTCAGCAGTGCCACTCTTTGTAGTTTTCTTATTATGCAAAAAGCCCAGAATTTCCAGACACAAGATATACAAAAAGATTAATAGCTAAGTTAGAGGAAAGAAAAATATGTCTGCAAGAAATTAGAAGCTTCAAATAAAAATTTCTGTCATTAATGAAACAGATTTTTGAAAACCAGTATATAGATCAAGAAACATTGATATGTTTTGAAAAAGAAGCATGTGAAGAAGTATAAAAATGGAAACAACAAAACCTAGATATTTTTAAAAAGTATAAAAAAGAAATATAAACATGGGAAAAAAAGAGAGATTTGATATGGTGCAATATTTATGCAAAGGCGAAAGCCAAATTAATCAACATAAAGAAGGCAGCCCCAAAGGCATTCAAAGAGCAATACAGGCAAAGCCATGCAGATATGGAAAATTTCACAATAAAAAAATATCACAGAGGGAATGTATAAAATAAGGTTAGTAAAGTAGAACTTAAAAAAATAGAACTTGAAGTTATGGAATGCCTGAAAGTGAAGAATATGTTGTAGAAGGTCTAACACAGATTACATCACAGCATGATGGAATCAGTCCCCAAAATAAGGAGAAACAGGAAGATGAGGAGATGTCAGAAGAAGAAATATGGACATGGAAAAAAAAAAGAGATTTAATATGGTGTAATATCTATGCAAAGGAGAAAGCAAAGCAAAACTAATCAATATGAAAAAAGCGGCACGAAAGATATTTGAAGAGAAATACAGGCAAAGGAATCTGGATATGGAAAACTTTACAATACTAAAAATAAGAAGACAAAGAGGTAAAGTAGAAAAGAAGATCAGTAATGGAGAAGTTAAAGAAATAGAAACTGAAGTCATGAAGTACCTCCAAAGTGAAGGATTTGGTGTAAAAAATCTAATTCAGAAAGCACCACAACAGGACAGAGCAATGGAACTTAAAATTAAAGGGAAGCCAGTGGAATGGGAAGCAATTGGTCAGATGTCATGTGAAGATATTTTGGAACCTTCCACAGAAAGCCAATATAAACATTCACTTGAAGTTGGAGAGCAAGGGAAGTAATAGGAAATTGTGGAAACTCTGACACAGTTAATATTGAGGAGTGATAGGCCAACGAGTTCTCATATGACAGAGCAGTAGATGGCACAGGATGAAATTGAAGAGAATGTTCCATAGGAAGGAGCAATAGAACTTTCTATGGAATGCCTGCAGGGAATGGAAAACAAAAAATGTGCCCTCAGTTTAGAAGAAATTGAGTTAAGAGAAGAGTTGCTTGACTTAATAAAGATAGATAGACATATTAAGATAAAAAAAATAGACTGCAGAAGGTAAAAATCAAAATATGTTTGATAAAACAAATGAACACAGTAATTAGGACTGTCCACAGATAATCATGCAATATAACAGAAGTAAACAGAATATATTACTGTGCAGCTAAATTAATAACTGATAAAGTTTTACCACAAGAACACAGTGTAGTCAGGGCGAGAAAGGGGAGAAATCAAATACCATCATGGAAGTATCGGATAGAGAAAACCATAAAGCAGCTAAAACAAGAAGTGTCATTATTAGAAGAGTATAGAAGAGGGAACAAATCAAGAAAAATATTCAGAAAGATAGACGTGATTAAAAACTATTTGTAGTATTAGAACAGATTGGCATCTATCATGCACTATTGCAAATAATAATCTAAAAATCTCAGCACAGGCAGAAAAACTTAGAAGATATGTAGACAAATATAAAGGAAAAGTACAAAATAAGCAATTTATTGATGAACCAAAAAGTTTTATAGAGAATTGGGGAATAAGGTAAAAGGAATTGAAAGACCACCAAAAAAGAAGACATAGATACATTTTGGAGAAGTATCTATGAAGATCTTGTGAAACATAACAAGGATGCTAAATGGATAGAAGAAGTAAAAGAAAGAATAAGAGGATCAAAGGTACAGGATATGAAATGGAATGATGTAACAACCAGAGAGATTGAAACAAAGTTAAGAAAGCCTCTAACTGGAAAACCCCAGACCCAGATGCAGTACCTAACTTCTGGTTAAAAGTATTAACATCTTTGCACAAAGATTTAGCCACGAGTAAGAATTATTTATATGCACACCCCAAACAGACACCAAGCTGGCTAACAACATGAAAAACAATGCTCCTACTTAAGAGTGTACCTGCAAGCTACTCTAAAAATTATAGACCGATAACTTGCCTTTTGACAACGTATAAACTATACACTGGAATTATTGCCAACAGAGTTTATAGTCATTTAAAAGAAAATTCAATTATGGCAATAGAACAAAAGGGGAATAAACGGATGTCATACATAAAAAGGATAATTTCTTGGTAAATAAAGTCAAAGTGGAAAACTGTAAAAAGGGGAAGAATCTAAGTATGGCATGGATTGACTACAAAAAAACATTTGATAGTATCCCACATTCCTGGACAAAAGTGGTGGAGTGATTGACTGGCCCCAGAAAGAGCTGGATAGATTAGATAGGAAAACAAGAAGGATGACTTCCCTGTTTAGGCTAGCAGAAGCATATCGGCGTCAAGCAGGAATGGAAATCAAACCGCAAGTAGATAAAAATCAGGCAGCAACTGAATGTGCCAAAAAACAAAAGAAAGAATATAAGATGAAGGACCAGATATAGTTGCAAGTATAAAAAAACTTCTGGAAGAACCTCATGTTAATCAGTAACAAGCACAGGAATGGTTAAGGGGAGGCAAATTTAAACCAAAGATGAAAGGTTTTGTAAAGCAGAATTGGAAACAGTTGCACACCTCGTTGCTGGTTGCGACTTACTAATGGCAGAAGGACTGCATACTGAAAGGCAGAATAATGTGGTGAGACTGTTACAGTGGGGATTGTGCAAACATTACGGTACTGAAGTGGCTGAAAAACACTGGAAATATGAGCCACAAAGCATCATAGAAAATTACAAAGTCTACATCACATGGGATCACCCATTACTAACAGTTCAAAAGACAGATGCTAGAAAACCAGATATAGTGGTCCAGGAAAAGAAGACATAAGTGGCATTGGTCAGTGAAATTGCTACATCCAGTGACTACATTGTCCTGTGTACAGAGAGACACAAAGTCATAAAATATCAGGATTTGCAGGCAGAAACAAGAGCAGTGTGGAAGAAAGATACCCAGATAGTTCCAATAGTAGTAGGAGCAATGGGTCTTATAAAAAGGAGTCTACAATCATATTTAGATATGTTACCAATACATGTAACTCCATACAAATTGCAGTCTTTACTGGGCACATTGCTGGTGGTGCAAAGAGCACTGCTGGCTGACATCAAAGATTAAAACAAAACTAATTTCATGAACTTTAATTGCACTTTAGCTTAGGAATGGAGTCCATTCCCATCATAGAATCAGAAACTCAAAAGATTTGGAGAAATTGAAAAAGGAATACGAAGTGTGAAAACTCACACTGAAGAAGTAAATGTATTTGACAAACCAAAAAAAAGAACAATTTGACACTGTAAACAAACTATTCAAAAGACTTAAGGAGAATAGATTAACATTAAAAGAGGACTTTAAATTCTGCAAGTTTTAACCTTAAGTTCTATGATTTCTTATTTTGAAGGAAGTAAATGTTGCCTATTGCGAATAAAGTTAAAGCAGTACATGACTTACCCCTCCAAATAATGCAAAACAAACCAAACTCTGGCTTGGAGTCATTAAAGATCAGTACTGGATCAGCACCATTACATAAAATGATAAAAAATGATACTTGGTTTGAATGGACAGACATCAAAATGCACTTTTACAGTTAAAAATTAAGTACAAATGAGGTGATGCCATATTTCAGTTCTATGAGTGAAATAGTGAAGTGCAAGAGGGTGATGTCAATTCGGTATGAGGTTTGAAGCTGAATGCAGGGAAGAAACCAAATAGTAATTGCTGATACAAGTAAAATGTCATTATAAGTAGAAAAGAGCCATTCATAAGCTAATAATAAACTAGTAGCAATTGCAACAGAGTACAGGAGTTATATGAGTATGAGCAGATACCTTCTAAGCTACCTGTAATATACATGGCCTGCACTGAGTCATTAATTCTGATAGTCGACAAGGTTCAGCTGAAGAGACTTGCTGAAAGCTGGTTGGGTAAACAGAAAAGTGCAGTGAAGTAGAAAATCAGAAAGTTGCATGGAGCCTGAAAAAAAGTAAAATTACTGTGAATGTGCTGTGAAAAAGTAACTGATGGTTTGCGGGTCCTTGGTAGAGGTTTAGAAACTGTTGCTTCTGGTTTAAAGAGTGATGATAATAACTTACAGATCCGATTTGCTGATATAAAAGGAAGTTAATGTCAGATGACAAGACTGCTTCCAGCAAATGTTCTTTTGTTTAACATGATAAATGTT
>NC_056742.1:257851643-257879143 GCF_019279795.1 Protopterus annectens | reverse complement strand
AGCTTAGATGCATCATGAATTACAACTTCAAATTTGCAATTTGCACTTCAGTTAACAAAAAGCCTTTTACAGGCAATTAAAGCCATAAGATAAAGACACTCTAGTCAAAATTAGACTGACAGATAATAATGTTATATCTGAAAAAAAGAACTGGCAAAGATATTTTGTGAAACATTTTTGCAAACTTGGAGGGAACATATCTGGTAAGCTGACTGTGCCTAAAAATAGTAAGGGAGTTTGTCCATTCATAAAAGAAGAATATTTTGCTGTGGCACTTAAAGTTATTAAGGTAGAAGTAGCCCCTGGTCCAGCTGGACTAAATGGTGTCTTTATAAAATGAATTATGCCCAAATTGAATCCTTTTCTAACTCTCTTATCAGCTTTATGGCAAGCCCAAAAGGATTCCTTTTCAGACTCTCTTTTTATAACACAGCTTTATGGCAAGCCCAAAAGGATTCCTTTTCTGACGCTCTTTTTATAACACAGCTTTATGGCAAGCCCAAAAGGATTCCTTTTCTAAATCTGTTATTACAACACAGCTTTATGACAGGCTATATTCCTGACATATTGAAAGATGTTGTGCAGAGAGGTTATAACTTCTTTTTTTTCTAGAGGCAATGCCTTTACTTATGAGATGAGCTATATAGAATGCCCTTCTTACTACTGTGGAAACATGGTGATTAAAGGTACGGTGGCTGTCAACCTATGTGCTGAAGTCTCTCACCACTGAGTGCATACTTAAGGTGTTGCTATTGATGTGGTAGTTAGCAGGAACATTGCCATTACCAAAAGGGATAATAATAGTTTTTTGCATTGAGTTTATGGCCATGACTTTGGCACCAATCATTTGTTTGTGTAAGACCCTCTTATAGGATGTTGATATCATTTGGAGATTCTATGACTGCTCCCAGTTAGCAGTCATCAGCAAACTTTGTCAGCCGCAGACCTTTAGTTTTTGCTTGTACTTCAGAGAAGCAGATTCCAAACAGTAAAGGTCCTAGGACTGATGCCTGTGGAAAACCACTGGTTACAGGTCTGCTTTTGAAGGTTGATTCCCCTATTTTGACTATATGGGTTCTATCATTGAGCCAGTTAGTGACCCATCTAATAATGTAAGTGTTGATACCTAGCTTTTTTAAATTTCTCCAAATCTTTTGGGTTTCTAATACCATGAAATTAGTATTGTTTCAATTTTAGATTTCAGCCAAAAGTGCGCTTCACAGCACCCGCAATGTGCCCAGTAATGGCTCCTGCAATTTGTACAGGGTTATATGGATTGGTAACATTTCTAAATATGATTCTAGATTTTCCCATTGCTCCTACTACAATTGGAACTACCTGAGTATCCTTCTTCCACATTGCTCTTGTTTCTTTTTGCAGATCCTGATATTTTACAACCTTGTGTCTCTCTGTACGCAGGACACTGTAATCACTGGGTGTGGTGATTTCAATGATCAATGCTACTTTTGTCTTCTTTTCTTGGACCACCATATCTGGTTTTCTAGCATCTATCTTTTGAACTGTTGGTAATGGATGATCCCATGTGATATAAACTTCATCATTTTCTATGTTGCTTTGTGTCTCATGTTTTCAGCGTTTTTTCAGCCACTTCAATACCATGTTTGCACAATTCCCAGTGCAACAATCTTGCCACATTATTATGCATTTCAGTATACAGTCCTTCTGCTATTAGTATGTCGCAACCAGCAACAAAGTGTGTGACTGTTTCCAATTCATTTTACAAAACCTACATTTGTCTGTTTCTCCCACATGTTCAATGAACTTTGTAAACCAGTGTGTACATAGCCCACTATCTTGGGTTGCCAATATTAACCTTTCATCTCTTGGTCGGAATTCATCTCTCCTTAACCATTCCTGCATTCATTCCTGATCAACATGAGGTTCTTCCAGAAGTTTTCTATATTTGTAACTATATTTATGCTTTTTCCACATTTCTTGCCTTCTTATCTGGTCCCTCACCTTATATTCTTTCTTTTGTTTTTTTTTGGCACATTCAGTTGATGCCTGATTTTTATGTACTTCTGATCTGATTTCCATTCCTGCTTGACGCCGATATTCTTCTGCTAAATTAAGCACAGCAGTCATCTTAGATTTATTCTCCTCATGTTTCAAAACTTTCACTATATTTGGGTCGTGTGAGGTCAGCAGATGTGTGGAGTCCCACAATTGCAGAGCTATACATATAATCAATTTAAAGGAGGCCCATCCCTCCTTCGGAACGGGGAATATATAATCTTGGTATACGGTGATTTTTATAAATCATCTGGTGAGCATGAAGTATCCTTCTTGTTTTCCTATCTAATCTATCCAGCATGTTTTGGGACCAGTCAGTCACTCCAAAACTATAAGTTAGGACAGGAAGAGCAAATTGGTTTATAGGTGAGATTTTGTTCCTAGATGTCAGTGCTGCTTTCAAAATTAATTTAAGTCTTCTAAAGTATTCCTTACTAAGTTTGATTTGCATTTGTTCATGTTTTATTGTTGATCCTTCATCATTTCCAAAATATTTATATACTCCCTCTTGCTCAAGTTCTTTTATATCACATTCTTGTCCCAAACAGATGTTTTCCTGGTGCTCCAGTTTTCCTGCTTACCTAGCTAGGTGAGTTTGTCAATGATGCCTGAGTGGGGGATAGTGTCAAATGCCTTGGCTATGTCTAGGTAGACTGTATGCACAGATTTTCCCCTTGTCCAGGGCCTTGGTGACCATCTCAAAGAAGTCCACCAAGTTTAAGAGGCATGATCTTCCTTTGAAAAATCCAAACTGAGTAGGGTCAAGTATTTGGAGATTACCTATATCTTTGTTTATAAGGTCCATGATGATTCGATCCAGGGCCTTGCAGATAAGGCTAGTCAGGCAAATAGGTCTATAGTTCTCAGGGTCCGTGGAAGCATCACCTTTGTGCAAAGGAATAACAGTGGCTGTCTTCCATTCAGCTGGAATGAAGCTGGTGCTTAGACTATGATTGAAAAGAGTACCCAGTGTTATTGTGAGCTGATCTCTAACACTCATCATACACCTCACCATTCATATGCTCTCCTCCTAAGATATGCAAGATGGTCCCTACCACTCATCATA
This sequence comes from Protopterus annectens, assembly GCF_019279795.1. NCBI lineage: Eukaryota > Metazoa > Chordata > Ceratodontiformes > Protopteridae > Protopterus > Protopterus annectens. The sequence continues at coordinate 257,876,043 of NC_056742.1, read as the reverse complement.
CACCTCGCCATTCATATCCTGGTCTCCTAACATATGCAAGATGGTCCCTATCACTCATCATACACCTCGCCATTCATATCCTGGTTTCCTAAGGTATGCAAGATGGTCCCTACCACTCATCATACACCTCGCCATTCATATCCTGGTCTCCTAACTTATGCAAGATGGTCCCTACCACTCATCATACACCTCGCCATTCATATCCTGGTCTCCTAAGGTATGCAAGGTGGTCCCTACCACTCATCATACACCTCGCCATTCATATCCTGGTCTCCTAAGGTATGCAAGATGGTCCCTACCACTCATCATACACCTCGCCATTCATATGCTCTCCTCCTAAGGTATGCAAGATGGTCACTACCACTCATCATACACCTCGCCATTCATATCCTGGTCTCCTAAGGTATGCAAGATGGTCCCTACCACTCATCATACACCTTGCCATTCATATCCTGTCCTCCTAAGCTGAAGGATCAGCTCGCTCACAGCATCTCATTTATTGTTTGGTTATAGGGTATATAACTCAGGTGTTAATGGATGTAGGTTAGGTAATCCTAGGTAATCACAGTTGAGTCACAAAGAATAGTAAAGATGCCTATCTATTTAATAGAGTGACTTCCATGCTATACTGAAGTTGTTATATACAGATTTTAAAATATGTTTACAAAGTAAATATAGAAACTTGTGAAAATACTTGCAAACTGTGTAAATGAGAAGGCTAAAACACTAACATTTGCCACAGGTAAACTGGTTTCAACTAGTTATCCAGATGTTAGAATAACTAGACAGGAGGTTGATGATCAGTTTTAGGAATCAACTTGCTCACCTTAAGGGTAAAGGATATGAATGTTGAGGTGAATGATGGGTGCTAGGAATCACCTCGCTCAATTTAGGAAGATAGAATATGAATGGGGATCAGCTCGCTCACCTTAAGAGGACAAGATATGAATGGTGTGGTTGATGTTGAGAGTTAGGGATTGTCTCACAGGCCTTAGGGGGGGGAGGATATGAATGGTGAGGTGGGTGATGAGTGTTAGGGATCAGCTCACTCACCTTAGGAGAACAGGATATGTAATATGTAATAGGTACAAAAGCCTGACTATCAAAGTTGTGCCACAACCATTTTTTATATACACTTCCATGTTCTGTCTATTAAGTTGTGTAGAGGAGAATGCCAGCTGAAATTTGTGTTGACTTGTCTTCTAAACCTGATATTTACTTCTGTCCATTGCTCATAAATAATGCATTCTTACACAGAGTTATCACAAATGTCATCTAGTATTCACCTTTCCAGGAATTAAGATCCACCATTAAAGATCTAGAAGTTTCTGCTATAAAGTTACTAAACATAAGAGGGTGTGACTCTGTGTGATGTTTTCAGCTACCTGCACACATATGCAGCTGTTAGGTGTTCTTTGTTTAGAGAACTGTGGTCTCATATTTTATATCTAATTTCAGTTTTGCTTCTTGCTACATGAGTACATCACATTCAACAGCAAACCATTTTGTTTGTATTATATGTAAACCACACTGAAGAGAAATAGTCTTTTTCCCCATACACCAAAAGGCCAGTAAATCCACAGGCACCGTAAGGATTGCAGGCAACAGTATTAGAACAGTGTAAGGAAGGCTTTTTAGCACCGGAAGTATTAAAGTATAAATTAAGACAAAAAGAATCTGTTTTTATTTTAAAATATAGTACCTTATGTCCTGAACGTTTAAATAAGGAATGTAATTGAAAAGTTTCTTATAGTGTGTCTTTAAGATATATTAATGTACAAGTGGGGTGTCCTCTTTTTAATATAAAAGAAGTATGTGTTTTGTTGTTGAAATATACTCTGAAAAGGCTGTGGAAGCCGAGGCGCTAGAGGAGTTTGCCTGTTTTATATTGTTGTATTGCTGAAGAAGTTTTTGCTTGCTGCTAATTCTTTTAATTAAAGAAGAAAAAAGAAAAAGCTTGGTGTGGTTCGTGCAATTTCCTTACGGTTCCTGTGGATTTACATTTTGTTTGTATTGTTAAGCTTATTTTCTTGTGCCTTCTTATGTGTCTTTCTCTGCATAACTGTGCACCAAAGCATACTCTGAAAACCATCTCATACATCCAAGGCACACTATAAGATGAGTTCTTAGCGGATGTAAATTTGACTCAGTTATCAAAACTCGATTTTCAATTCTGTGATTGTTGTCCTCCATAGAAAATAGTGCCAGTCAAGTTTCTATTTGGGTGCCAGCAGTCTTAATTCTGAGTACAATCTTTTCACATTCTCTGTGGTTGTGCTACAGTAGAGTAGGTCTATTTAAGGAAGGGGATATGTGGGTGAAGCTCCGAGTCTAAGGGGTGCAGGAGGGGTTCCCCTAAAAAGAGCATTCTTTTTTTAAATTCCATCTTTTTCTTTTCATGCAGCTGATGCTTTAACTAGTTAAACGTAATGAAGACATAAGAGAAGGCTCATTTCATTCATTGCCCAGTGACTTTCTTAATCCCACTCAAAGTCACAGGGAAGCCTAAACATATCACGAATGTTACAGGATACAAGGTAGAGAAGCTAAATCCCAGGCAGAATGCCAGTCATTGGCAGATGCATTCTCCCACCCACATGTATGTCAAAAAAGATGAGCACAAATTCATCTACAGCATATATTTAGGATATGAGAGAAAAAGAGAGCAACAAAAGTAGTACCTGATGCAAACTAACACAGACACATGGAAGGAATGTAGGCCTGATGCATAAGATTCCCCAGCCAAGAACCGACCTGTAAGGCAGCATTACTAACAATGATACTTGATGCAAACTGACACAGACACATGGAGTGTATGTAGGCCTGATGCATAAGGTTCCCCAGCCAAGAACCGACCTGTAAGGCAGCATTACTAACAATGATACTTGATGCAATCTAACACAGACACATGGAGGGAATGTCGGCCTGACGCATAAGGTTCCCCAGCCAAGAACCGACCTGTAAGGCATCATTACTAACAATGATACTTGATGCAAACTAACACAGACACATGAGAGGTATGTAGGCCTGACGCATAAGGTTCCCCAGCCAAGAACTGACCTGTAAGGCAGCATTACTAACAATGATACTTGATGCAAACTAACACAGACACATGAGAGGTATGTAGGCCTGACGCATAAGGTTCCCCAGCCAAGAACTGACCTGTAAGGCAGCATTACTAACAATGATACTTGATGCAAACTAACACAGACACATGAAAGGTATGTAGGCCTGTTGCATAAGGTTCCCCAGCCAAGAACCGACCTGTAAGGCAGCATTACTAACAATGATACCTGATGCAAACCAACACAGACACATGAAAGGTATGTAGGCCTGACGCATAAGGTTCCCCAGCCAAGAACCGACCTGTAAGGCAGCATTACTAACAATGATACCTGATGCAAACCAACACAGACACATGAAAGGTATGTAGGCCTGACGCATAAGGTTCCCCAGCCAAGAACCGACCTGTAAGGCAGCATTATAACAATGATACTTGATGCAAACTAATACAGACACATGAAAGGTATGTAGGCCTGACACATAAGGTTCCCCAGCCAAGAACCGACCTGTAAGGCAGCATTACTAACAATGATACTTGATACAAACTAACACAGACACATGGAGGGTATGTAGGCCTGACGCATGAGGTTCCCCAGCCAAGAACCGACCTGTAAGGCAGCATTACTAACAATGATACTACAATGCCTCCCTGTAACTTATGTCACACCTATAAATTTCAGCACCTGTGCAATGAACTGCCATTGAGCATTCCATGCACCAGAATATGGCTGCTTCCAAAAAAGAAGACAGAATAAAGTGAAATGTGGATAACTTACTAAACCTGCCTGACTTCACATGCGTAATTAGTATATGTCTAAAAATATAAAGGTCTCTTTATCTGTGTTCTGCATGGATGAAAGCTTTGTGGAGCAAAGCGTTGGTGTTACTCTTGTAATAAAATATACAAGTAATTCTTAGTTAATCATAATATATTCATTAGACATCGCAAAGTTTTGCCCCACACTTCTGGAAACGCATTCTGCATAGAACAATGTGAGCAACAGACTGCAGTAAATAAACTAATAAGTAATAACATGAGTTGAGCATGGAAGAAAATGAATATAATGCTGACTTTGAAGGGATATTTTTCCTTTAGGAATGACAGGTATCCTCAGTTCTTTTTGAGACAATATGCATCCCCAGAGCTCATATTGAGTTAAAATGACTACCAGTAGCTGTAAGATAAACATTTCTTTAAATTTATTATATTTCCACTGCATATCATCTAGGACAGGAACTTTATTATTATAAATGTTATGTAAACATTCTAATACTCCCTGTTTAGCTATTGGAGAAATAAAACATTTCTATTATCTTGTCAATTATGGGATATAATGTTCTCATTTATGAAATTGCCTTATGGCTATTTAAAGCAACACAAGAAGCAGGGAAGAAATCACCACAAATTCACTTTGTGTTACAATGCAGAGTGATTTGCCTTATTGTATTACAATGCAGAGTGATTGTGGTAATCTTCTGAGCAGCATTTTTGCCGAACGTGTGGTATCCTTTCCTTAACAGATGTGCTAAACAACTCTTTGTAATGCACTGTAAAAGCCCTTAAGGCATCTTCAAGGTGTATAATAACTTTACCATATGTGAGATGATGTACATTATATGAATTGTAAAATGCCTCATATTTCATTTTAATAATACTTGCTAAGTATTTGCTTTCTGTGCTGCTAGGATTGTTCCATTTAGGAGCATTTATGAAAAGGTCGGTAATATTATCTAGATGAAATCTAAATTCCTGAACACCATGTTAATGCAAGAAAAGTTAACTTTTTAAGAATTGTTTTTCTGGCCTCAGACTCTGATCAGCCATGATTAATAATGAATATTTAGCTTTTGCAGACACAGTACTTTAACACCAACAGTGAGACCCCAAAGTTTATGCTACATAGAACCTTTTTCAATAATTTTTTGGACATTCTCAGTCTCCTTGTAAAAAATAAGTGCCAGAGTGCGACTCGTTTATGCATTTTCAGTTTTTAAGTAACGAGTCAAATGGGCAATCTGGATCAGAACTCTCCATCATTTTAACGACTAGGCTAGAAGCTGATACTTACGCTTATTTGGAATTATAAAAAAATGTATGAAATGTCTCCGTTCTCCAAAGTGTCCTCTGGCAAATATAAACCACTTGTAGATATCGTAAAAAAAAAACCGCAGGACACACCACGAGAAGATAAAATCCAATTTATTCAATGGACATAGAAAAATAAAAAGTAAAAAAGATAAGCGCTTTCACGTGCTGAAGGATGCACGCTTCATCAGATCTCATTCAGTGTCATAGAGAGCTTCACTTTTAAACTAACTAAAACCAATAGCAGCCCAAAACCAATCAAGGTATAATTAATCATTGTAGCAGCTGTGATTAATCAGTTCTCCTTTTCTTCTCTTTGAACAAGTATTTTGCCCCTGTATTCCACACACACGCCGCAACACAAAAGCATCAGGTTGCAGCAAATCCCAGCATGTTATAGCAAGCATAAAATGTTTATAACATGGAAAGTGTGTAACTTAAAAACACAACAGTTGTTTTCTTTTTCTAGTTGACAATCATTGAAAGGCTGAGTTCATTCATCACATCATAACTATCAGAACTTATAATAACTCTAAAGAGAAGTGGAAGGCTGGGTGACAACTCAAATCAGTTAGCTAAACTAGAATTAGAGTGGATTTTTAAAACAGGTGCCCATATTGAGCCAGGCATCAATAACTACATATCGTTGAAGCCCATTTTGTCTGATAGATAGTGCTATTTTGAGCTTTACAACTCATATTTAGTTGCTTTCATAAATAATATTATAAGATAAATAGCTGAGTTGATTAGTTTGTATTGATTGGTTTGCTATTTTGTTATCCTATAGAACTTCACTGCTCATAATGTGCCTCACATGGCTGTTTTCATGCAACCACTGATGGTCTATGCAGTCTGAACCATAGGGTTAGCAACATAGATATATTATTGATCTGAATTGAGTTAACTAGGATAGATGGTAGCTTTTTATTCGAGAGATCTAATGGGGCTATATCATGTTACACCTTAGTATTTGTATATATTAATTTTATTTGAGTCAATCCTGGTTTAGAATTTGATTTTGACCTTTTGATTCTTTAGTTATTTTTTAACCTGTTTGAGTTAAGATGAAGTCTGTAAATGAACACTTTGTTCATTTTTTAGAGATTTCACATTTTTTATATGTTTTTAGGTAGATCCACCTTGTCCGGACTTGTAGGTTCCGATAGTGACTTTATGGATGCGTCTTCTGAGCAAGGATTCGCTAATAACGTGAAGTGATTTAATATATATATTATTTAGATGTTAGCTGAATCAGTGTTCTCTATTTAGAGTTCTGGTTTATACCAGAAGACTGCCCTTGAATTACTGACTCTGTTGACTTAGTTAGGATTGCTTAAATGCACCCATGCAGACTTCAGTGAAACGCTGATAAGAGAAGTTCGTTCAGTGAAGTTTTTTATATAAGAATGAACATGTTTTGTCAGGGCATGTTTGGTCTTTGCAGTTTATTATAAACAAATCAAGTTTCTTAGGTATGTGTTATTTTGTACAGGTACGAGACTCATGCCATGCAGTATTTATATAGCTTTAAGCGAATGTACAGAGTTTTTATTTCACATTTTTATGAAATTATAAGTTCTGATAGTTATGATGTGATGAATGAACTCAGCCTTTCAATGATTGTTAACTAGAAAAAGAAAACAACTGTTGTGTTTTTAAGTTACACACTTTCCATGTTATAAACATTTTATGCTTGCTATAACATGCTGGGATTTGCTGCAACCTGATGCTTTTGTGTTGCGGCGTGTGTGTGGAATACAGGGGCAAAATACTTGTTCAAAGAGAGGAGAACTGATTAATCACAGCTGCTACAATGATTAATTATACCTTGATTGGTTTTGGGCTGCTATTGGTTTTAGTTAGTTTAAAAGTGAAGCTCTCTATGACACTGAATGAGATCTGATGAAGCGTGCATCCTTCAGCACGTGAAAGCGCTTATCTTTTTTACTTTTTATTTTTCTATGTCCATTGAATAAATTGGATTTTATCTTCTCGTGGTGTGTCCTGCGGTTTTATTTGGAATTATAGTTAACAGTATACATTTTTTCAAGGCTACGAGTGTATTCTGATGCAGCAGTCAGAGTTGCATGCATTAATTTGATAGCTTATTATTAGGTTTTTACTTTTCAAAGTATCTAGACATGGAGGCATTATGTAAATACTGGTGAAAGTCAATATGGTACAGTGATGTTAAAATAAATAAATAAACTAGTAAAATAAGTAACAGCCAATGTGTGTTTGTGGAAATAGGGGAGTAAAATGAGGTTGGCTCACATCATAAAACAGTATTCAGAGCAGAACTGTTGCAGGGTTGTACAATCCGATAGCATGGACAAAGGGAAATCAGGAGAAAACTTGTTGCTTGTTGGCTGGAAGAAGGAAACTTACTCTTTATGTCGGGCAAGAAATGCTAGTGGAGCACATTGCACATGTTCCAACTGAAGCAAAGCTTTTGGGTGATTGTGGTTGGGGTGTCTGTCTGAGGCACACCATGAGGAAACAAGAACATGATTGGAAATAGCTGCTTGGGTTTAAGCTGAGATGGTGCTGATTGATGACAGAGTGATTTTTTTCTTGGAGTGGTAATTGTTAAAGTATGGAGAGAGTCATAGTAAAGTAGAAGCTACTGAATAAACCTTAAGAGAGGACAGTGAGGAACTGCTTGGCACTTACAGATGGAATCATTGCAAGAGGAACATTCCAGATGATGTGCTGTACATCAGGTGGTACTATAACATCTCCCGTATTCATTTTTTCTAAGACAGATTTGCCAGGTGACCTAGTTATTGATATTTATTAATTCTTTCACTCTCTTATGCAGCCATTTACTCATCCCTTCAGTTTTTCACTAACTGTTATAATATAAGTCATAATATATACTTTTCTATTTTCCATTCAAAAAGGTATGTAAATTACATGGAATGCATTAATGCAAGAGCACATAAACAGATCACATTCGGTGACAGTGATTGGAACAGTGGCACATACATAGTTTGCATTTTTATTGTGATTGGTGCTGCCTACTCATTATCTAAGAGCGTACAGAGTCACTGTATGTAGCTGTTGTTCAGTGTGCTTATATGTCAAATAACAGTGTGCGTTTATTATAAATTAGATCTGGCAAAGCTCTGACAAGGGCAAAATCACTCAGCTCTTGTTTTTACTTAATAAATTATGGTTTAGCCAAGCAATAACAGCTTAATTTCTGTTTTCTTATTTTTAATTAGAATGCAAAATGATCTTTGACATAATTCTTATATTATAAGTCATGGCAACAGTTTATTTTAGTAATTCCTATGACCATATTTGTTCCTGAACAAGTAGCTTTCCCTTCTTCCCTTAAGGCTAGTAAACTATATTTCTTTGATACAAGGTTACATTCTTTGTGTGGGTGTGTGACTGTGTGTGTATAATATATATATATATATATATATATATATATATATATATATGTATGTATATATAGCAAACACAAACTTCCAGCACTCATAAACAGAACAAGCCTATGTAAGGCAAAGGTCGTACCACATTCCACAGCTTATACACTTTATTCACTTAAGAATATGATAAATATATACAAAAAAAATCACCAGGCTGAAGTCAAATAACATAGCATCCCAACTGCTCGCAAACCGCTTTTACCAAAAAGCCATTGTCAGTGCTCAGTGCATAGTTTTGTAAGTAAGCTGTTTGCCCCATATGGACCAAACTGGGGAATCAAGCACTGTAAGGCAGCCACATCAAATGCTGCATAGATCTACCACCCCTTTAATAGTTAACTAGGGTAATTAAGGTCTAAGGTGACTATAAATGTTGATGAGCGCAAGAGTTGGCAGAGAAAATTTCTAAGTTCATTAGATGCTTCTGTGGAAATTCTCTTGCACATCAACATAGCAAGGGCATGATTTGTGACTGTGAATAAAGTTAGCGATGAGTTTGATGCTGGTTGAGAGAAAGCACCTTCTATATCTATCTGAAATGAGCATATGCCATCTTCCATTGGTTGTTGAGATGTTAACAGTTAAAATGGAGAACATCGACATTTGTGGTGTAACAGACACTTGGTTCAAGGCAGCAGAAAGCACCCCTGCACTACCAGCCTATAACTCATTCCACACTTTTCGGCCCCAGAAATTGGACCAAAGCTCCAAAAGTGGTGGTGTTTCCATATTCATAAAGGATGGGCAGACCTCAAGACTGGTAGTCCAACATAATGCATCAGATATACTTCAGTTGCAGCTACAAATGGTTAAGACAGCAATTCGGGTCATAGCCTGTTACATGTCTCCAACCATGTCCCAAAACACTCACTCCATGTTCCTAAGCACCCTGGAGAATATTAGTATCCAACCTAACACACATACTGAGCAACTTCAACTACCCCTCCATTAACTGGGAAAACTACTCTTGTACCAATACACTTGGCCAACGTTTCCTGGAATTCATTAATTCCAGTGCCCTGGATCAGCTCTTTCTTACCCCCACTAGAGGTAGCAACATCCTTGACCTGGTCATTACTAACATGGGCAACCAATAGTCAACTCCTCCCTGGTTAGATCCAACCACAATCTAATCACCTTGGAAATCCACATACCCCTCCCCCCTGCAAAGGTAACCACCATGAAAAACTTCTCCAAAGTTAACTTTGGGCTGTTAAAAACAGAGGTGGCTAACTTCACAGCACCCATGCAAATGGAGAACAGTTGCATGACTATCGGATCATACACCAATGCACTGTACGAACGCGTACACAAATGCATGGATCTCGCAATACCCAATAGAACCATGACCTCCTCCTCCAAAAAAAGGAAGCCAATCTGGTGGTTCCCTGCCATAAACAAATTCTACAACAAAAGGAGGAAACTTATGAGGAATAAGGTGAAGTCCCAAGACTGGAAAAACTCCCTTATCACCTCAACAAAAAGCTGAGATCCCTCATCAAATCCTCTAAAGCTAGCTAAGAAAACAGAATTCCAGCAGATAGTAAAGACAACCACAAGACCTTCTATAGTTATGTAAAGAACTTCCACAGCAATACCCAGATTTGCTCTGAGCTACTGTACAATGGTACTTGCTATACCGAGCCAACAGTTATTGCAAATATACTGGCTGACAGATTCAGTGCCAACTTTTCCCCTCCCCCCCAAAGGACCAATCACAATACCAGTAGATTGCCAGGCACCCAGTATTACTGCTGTACAGGTTAAAACAGCACTGTCCAAGGCCAAGAATACAGCTTCAATGGGACTTGACAATTTCCCTGGCTGTTTTCTACATGAACTACAGAGTGAACTCGCACTCACTTGTGTGCCCTGTTCAATCACAGCCTCACCTCAGGCTTTGTCCCTACAGAATGGTGCACCACTATAGTTATCCCTCTCCACAAAGGAGGAGCAACTACAGACCCTGGGAACTATCACCTCATTAGCCTGACAAGTCTGATATGCAAAGCTATGGAAGGCATCATCATTGACCTAATAAATAAGGATATAGGGAATCTCCAAACTCTGGATCCCACACAGTTTGGTTTTGTGATGGGTAGATCATGCCTGCTCAACTTGCTCGACCTCTTTTGATCTGGCCAAGGCCTTTGATACCATTCCCCACTCAGGAATCATAGAAAAACTCACTAAGCTAAGCATCAACTCCTATATCACTAGGTGGGTTGCAAACTGGCTCACAGATAGAACCCACAATGTGAAAGTAGCTGACTCCAAGTCAGACTGCCAACCAGTCATGAGTGGAGTCTCACAGATATTGGCCCTGGGTCCTTTCCTGTTTGGTATCTACATCTCAGAAGTCCAGTCCAACATGAAGGGACTCTGGCTGACAAAGTTTACAGATGATTTCAAGTTGGGAGCCATTATTAACTCCCCAAGTGATGTTGACATCCTACAGAAAGGCCTCACTAAGACCAACAACTGATGTCAGAATCATGGCCTTAACCTCAATGCCAAAAATTGTGTTATCATCTCCTTTGGGAAAACCCCACTTCTCATGAACTACCACATTGATGATAGTCCATTGAACACAGAAGGTGTTATAAGAAATCTGGGAACACAGGTTGACAGCAGCCTCTCTTTTGACCACCACACTGCCGCTGTGGTCAGAAAGTCCTTCTATGTGGCACATCTCATTACTAAGGGTTTTGCATCCATGAAGAAAGAGGTCATTGTCTCCCTCTACTCTTCCCTCATTAGGCCAGTCATCGAGTACAATTCCCCATTTGGCATGTACCTCACTAGACACCTGCAACAACTGGAGAGGCCACAAAAGTACCTCACAAAGAGGATCCTAGGTCATAAACACTTGTCCTGTATGGACAGACTCAAAAAACTCCAACTATTCTCTGTCTCATATCACCTACTTAGAGGCGATCTCTGCTTGACTTATAAAGCTATGTCTGACCCAGCTCTGTTAGAAATGCTACATCTAAAGAAATCACAATCCCTTCACACCACACACTCCAGACACCTCAACCCCATTACCACAATCAACAGAACGTGCTGGAGGGACAAGTTCATAACCCAGAGACTGCCCATGCTATGGAATAGAATTCCCATACATGTCAAACAAAGCACCTTACTAGCCCTATTCAAAAGAAATCTTGATGAGTGGAAGGGAAATAGAATATTTATCCCGGGGATCACTCCAGTGGCTCTACTCAACAGAGGCACTGGAAACTAAGGTCGGGTGGCATGATGCCAGGGTAATCCTATGGGCCAGGCTTGTAAAGGCTCTGGGGCCATTAGCCTAGTACACACCTATGAACCTATGAGAGGTCTCACCATAAATGTAAAAATATCCTTTCTTCTCCTGTAGGATGGTACATGATGTCACCATGAAGAAAAGGGTGTCAAATCAGTTTGTGACGTGTGCTGTTAAATAAGAGAACTGTCTTCTAAAGGGTCTCTTGTATTTACTGACAAAAATGAATCCTTGTTGACTTTATGAAGCATGCTGCAGGAAATAGTAAGTGCATTTCTGGAGGCAGAAGAGAAAATGGCATACTTCTTTTATTTATTGGTTTACCAGAAATGTGAACTGATCCTTCATGAGCACTTTCTAGAAACTAGACATACAGCTAGCTTGATTGTGGAAGGGACTGGAGCATCCAGAGAAAAGCCATGCAGACAAAGAAACTTCACACAGGCAGTGAAAATTAGGTTTGGACTCCAGGCCCTAGAAGTGTGAGACAGAAAATCTTACCTAATAAGCCACCTTACTGGCCATGTACACTGTAAACCACTGAGATAATTCTGAGTCAGAAGAAATGATTACAAAGCAGATATACCTTTACTTAGCAATCTGGTTTTCAAGGTAAGACTAAAACACAATGAATGACAGTTTTATCTTGACTATAATAGCAGAACTGAGTAATATAGCTACTCGAGGACAAAGCAGTTAAGTCAATAATTACTCACGTCTGAACAAAAAACGGTGTCAAACAGGTGTAACACAGCAAAACGAATCCAAGTACAAATACACCTCACAGCCAAAGTCCTCCAAACACAGAACACAGTTTATTCACAAAATAATAAAATGGTTAAGCGCTTTCATCAGTTGACTTCATCAGAGCAATACTTGCATGTAAAACACGCACTTAAGTATAAAACCTTACCCATAATTAAATGAACAGGTGACCAATCATTGAAAAAAGCAGTCCTTAAAGTGGAAAAATCCATGTGGAAAGAATGATGACTAAAAAGTTAGAAATAACAATAATATACTGTATTAATTGCTTTAAAAATACTGTCACATTGATGTAATAGTAAAACTACTGTCCTATGATATACAAAAAAAAATGTGTTATAACACTGAAACATTAAAACATGCCACATGAAAAACCACATATAATGTATACATTAATAGCCTACAATAAAATATATAGATAGTTCAACTGCCATCCCAATAAATCAAATATTACTAATTGTAAGAATATTGGTGTATAAATATAAATAAAAATTCATTATAATTTATTAGCCCTAAATTTGAGCTCTGATTTAATGCTAACATGATCATTGAGACCAGGTGGAACAGTGGCATTCAGTTCTAACTGCCATCTAGCTTCTGCCCTAAGGAGTTGGTTGGTCCAATCACCCCCTCTAATGTCTTTACCTACTACTTCAAGAATACCAAACTGAAAAAAATATTCAGGAAAAGATTTAATATGTTTAAACAATGCATTATTTTCATCATGCAAAGAAATGTTATATAGGTGCTCATAGATTCTCCTACATAACTTCCTTTCCTTCTTTCCCACATAATATTGTTTGCATAACTGGCATACTGCTAAATACACAACTCCAGAAGTATTGCAAGTCCCTATCCTGAACCTTACCTCAATATTATAGGGTCCCAGTAACACCGAAGGGGTACCAATAATATATTTGCAATACTCACAGGCACCACACTTAGTAGTCCACCTGTTATTAATTTTCTTTACCTGCCCACGGTTATCCAGTAGACTTTTTAAATTCCTATTTACCTTATAAGTGAAAGAGGGTTTGTTGCCAACAATTGACCATAAGTCTTGATTACACTTAAACATATTCCAATTGTTAATAATAGTGTTTTTGACAAAGACAGATGTTTCCCCCTCAATCAACACCATAGATTTAGTGTAATCCAAGCCATTATTGTTCTCAACTACAGGGGTGATCTCAGTAGTACCAAGTAGTGGTTTAAATCTCAAACCCCATTCGTTAACAACTTGTTCCTTAATATCTTTCACAAACTTCAAGGGATAACCACTCACTCTAAACATATCTACCAATTTATCCATTTCAGAAATCACAGAATCAATATCAGAGTACATTCTCACAACTCGGACCATTTGACCCTTCACAATATTCCTCTTAACGTAATAGGGATGACAACTAGAAAAGGCCAAATAGTCATTAGAAAATGTCGGTTTCCTATAAATACGAGACTGAAAACAACCTTTAGCTGAATCTTTATACAAAAATACATCTAAATAATTAATATTGGAAAGCCCAGAGGAACCAGTAAATTTAAAATACTCACATTTGCCATTTAAAAATTCCATAAAAAATTCATGAAGACCATCTTTCTTCCATAAAATAAATAAATCATCTAAGAACCTAAGGTAGACCAACCGCTTGTCTGAAAATATACTCCGAAAAATAAATTTAGACTCCCATTTGTACATGACTAAGTTGGCAAAAAGAGGGGCACAACTATTGCCCATGGCTACACCAACAACTTGCCTGAAAAATTCCCCTTCAAACATGAAAAAATTATTTTTTAAAATAACTTCCATCTTCCATTGGTAGATATGTTTAGAGTGAAGGGTTATCCCTTGAAGTTTGTGAAAGATATTAAGGAACAAGTTGTTAACGAATGGGGTTTGAGATTTAAACCACTACTTGGTACTACTGAGATCACCCCTGTAGTTGAGAACAATAATGGCTTGGATTACACTAAATCTATGGTGTTGATTGAGGGAGAAACATCTGTCTTTGTCAAAAACACTATTATTAACAATTGGAATATGTTTAAGTGTAATCAAGACTTATGGTCAATTGTTGGCAACAAACCCTCTTTCACTTATAAGGTAAATAGGAATTTAAAAAGTCTACTGGATAATCGTGGGCAGGTAAAGAAAATTAATAACAGGGGGACTACTAAGTGTGGTGCCTGTGAGTATTGCAAATATGTTATTGGTACCCCTTCGGTGTTACTGGGACCCTATAATATTGAGGTAAGGTTCAGGATAGGGACTTGCAATACTTCTGGAGTTGTGTATTTAGCAGTATGCCAGTTATGCAAACAATATTATGTGGGAAAGACGGAAAGGAAGTTATGTAGGAGAATCTATGAGCACCTATATAACATTTCTAAGCATGATGAAAATAATGCATTGTTTAAACATATTAAATCTTTTCCTGAACATTTTTTTCAGTTTGGTATTCTTGAAGTAGTAGGTAAAGACATTAGAGGGGGTGATTGGACCAACCAACTCCTTAGGGCAGAAGCTAGATGGCAGTTAGAACTGAATGCCACTGTTCCACCTGGTCTCAATGATCATGTTAGCATTAAATCAGAGTTCAAATTTAGGGCTAATAAATTATAATGAATTTTTATTTATATTTATACACCAATATTCTTACAATTAGTAATATTTGATTTATTGGGATGGCAGTTGAACTATCTATATATTTTATTGCAGGCTATTAATGTATACATTATATGTGGTTTTTCATGTGGCATGTTTTAATGTTTCAGTGTTATAACACATTTTTTTTGTATATCATAGGACAGTAGTTTTACTATTACATCAATGTGACAGTATTTTTAAAGCAATTAATACAGTATATTATTGTTATTTCTAACTTTTTAGTCATCATTCTTTCCACATGGATTTTTCCACTTTAAGGACTGCTTTTTTCAATGATTGGTCACCGGTTCATTTAATTATGGGTAAGGTTTTATACTTAAGTGAGTGTTTTACATGCAAGTATTGTTCTGATGAAGTCAACTGATGAAAGCGCTTAATTACTCACGTCTGCATATTTTGAAATAAGTCCAAAAAAGGACATGCACGATGATTGCATTACAAATGTTACAGCAAGGAAGTGCTTGCTGTAATTACCCAGAAGTGAGGGACATACTTAAGTATTGAAAATGTAATATGAACTAAGCAAATGTACGCAATACTTACATGGAGAGACAGGACATGTAGAAAATCTGCTGTTTAAATCTCCTAGCAAGAAGTTAGACACTATATTAAATTTTAATTTGGCTAGAGCTTGTTTTAATGAAATTGCATCAGTGAACACAAAATTTGCTATGAAAATAATCCAAAGTTAAACTATTGAAACTACTTGTTAGGATCTCTGACATAGAATCAGGAAATAAGTTAGTTTCTCTTAGCCAGGATAAATGATGTTTGCTTGTAGACACAATTGTTGCCAGGCCCTGTAGTGCATTTAGGAAGGAGAGGGATGGGTGGGACTGAATCAGAAAGGAAGATTTGATAGGTTGCAATAATTGGAGGAGAGTTAATTGATGCATGGAAGGAGCTAGGCTGGGGAGATTAATACATAAGGCTAAGAATTGGTCTCTTTGGCACTGCAGCCTTAATTAGGTCTGAGCCAACAACTACAGTGTCTGAAGTGATCAGTGAGGACCCAGGTATTAGGCTGTCATAATAGGGTAAGTGTCCAGTTTACACATGGGTAGATGTTATTTATTTTGTATTCAGGGTTATTTGGATAGTAGGCAGGGAATTATGGTTGGGTAAGTTGGTACTGAGGTAAATAAGGAGATTTTGGGGGTAGGGGTAGATGTTTTCATAGTTAGCTGAGGTTGTGTGCAGAAGCAATAGTCAGGTTGGGGGTCTATTTGCTCATCTTAAAAGGGCTGAGTTTGCAGACAGTATGTTCCAGTGAGCGGTGCACCTTTTGGCTGTTTGAGAGTATATAAATTGAATAATAAAATAAAAATGAAAAAAAAATAAAGTAAATTTTCATTATGGCATAATTCATAGGTTCATAGGTTCATACTAGGCTATCTGCCCTAGGGCATTTATAAGCCTAGCCAGAGTGTGTTTGGCTTTCGCCACCCATTTTAAATTAATTTTGCTATGCCCTTTTTCGAGGTTAGTATACTGTGCCTCTGTCTAACAGTGACACAGAAGTGATACCCGGGGTAAACCTACGATCTCCCATCCACTCATCAAGATTCCTGTTGAAGAGAGTCAATGAGGGACTCTGCCTAACCTGGACTGGGATTTTATTCCAGAGTGAAGGGAGCCTCTGGGTTATGAATCTGTCCCTCCAGCATGTCCTATTTATTTCAGTGCTGAGGTTCAAGTCTCTCAGGCGTAGCTCGATGGGATTTGGATTTTCTGAGGTGCAGCATGTCCATTAATTACGGGTTGGACATGGCTTTATACGTCAGGCACAGATCGCCTCTGAGCAGGCGGTATGCCACTGGGTAGAGCTGGAGTTTCTTTAACCAGGCAGCATATGGCATCTGTTTGAGCCCTTTGAGCCTCTTGGTGAGGTACTTTTGGGGTCTTTCCAGTTGCTGCAGGTGTCTGGTAAGGTACATCCCAAAAGGGGCATTGTACTCAATTATGGGCCTGATGAGGGATGAGTAAAGAGGCATGATGACCTCCCCAGATCTAGATGTGAATGCCTTCATGATTAGGTGGGCTATATAAAATGTTTTTCTAACCACTTTGGCCACATGGTTGTCAAATGAGAGATTGCTATCAACTTGGGTCCCCAGGTCTCTAATTACTTCTTCTGTACTTAATGGATTATCACCTATGTGGTAATTTGTGGGCAGTTTGTTTTTGCCAAAGGGGATGACTATACACTTTTTGGCATTTAGCTTGAGGCCATGGCTCTGGCACCAGTTGTCTGTTTCTATGAGGCCCTTTTGGAGGATGCTTGTGTCGGCTGGAGAGTCGATTATGGCACCCAGTTTGCAGTCATCTGAGAACTTGGTCAGCCACAGTCCTTCCATGTTGACCTGTACCTCCAAGAAATATATACTAAACAAGAGAGGTCCCAGGACTGAGCCTTGTGGGACGCCACTTGTAACTGGTTTGGAGTCTGACATGGCTCCAGCAATTCTAACCATGTGGGTTCTGTCCTTGAGCCAGTTTGCAACCCATCTAGTGACATAGGGGTTTATATTTAAGCTGGTGAGCTTATCTATAATGCCCGAGTGGAGTATTGTATCGAAGGCTTTTGCGAGGTCCAGGTAGGCTGTGTGGACCACCTTCCCCTCGTCAATGGCCTTGGTGACTGTTTCAAAGAAATTGACCAGGTTTAAGAGGCAGGATCTGCCCATAACAAAGTCGAACTGGGTAGGATCCAGTGTCTGTAGGTCCCCAATATCTTTATTTATGAGGTCCATGATGATCCTTTCCATAGCTTTGCAGACCAAGCTAGTCAAGCTTATGGGGTGATAGTTTCCAGGATCCGTTGAGGCACCACCTTTGTGGAGAGGGACCACTATTGCTGTACGCCACTCTTTGGGTACATATCCTGTAGTAAGGCTGAGACTGAACAGTAGTTTTATGTTTGGGTTTAGCTCTTCTTGGAGTTCATGTAGGATGCAGCCCGGGACACCGACTGGTCCCATTGATGCTGTGTTTTTTGCTTTAGAGAGGGTGGCTCTTACCATAATTAAGATATGGTCTAGGAGCCAGTCGCTAGATTCTAGGGTAGTCTGACAAGCAAAGTGCTAGTTTTGGTCAGCTAGAGCCTTATTGTTATTTGAGGAAAAAATCTAAGCATAGGCTTCTCTCAGCCTCATGCATTGCTACCTGGGTGACCCAGGGGTGTGTGTGACATTAGCAAGCCAGGGTGTGATGTTGTATTAAAAAAAAAGAAAATAAATGTCACCATAACAGGGTGGGAAGCTGCTTATAAATTATAATAAAAGTCTCATATTGTAAGCAGTTGGATCGCTACCTATTTAAAAAAAAAAAAAAAAAGCCGGAGAGCAAGTTGGCAGTTGGTCTTAATTGCTTGACTCAGTATTGACATATGAGAGAATTATTGCAGTAGGTCCAGATTGTTGTCTCATATTTTGTTTGTTTCTCATAAAACTTGTGCTTTCTTCACAAATCAGTGAGGATTTGCGTCATTAAATAATAACAGATGTTTGAGTTTCAGACTTCATCCGCTTCAGAAAAGCACACTAATGCTAAACTTGTTATTCCAGCAGCTTTCTAAGCTTATAAGTGCAAAATTAAAAAATTGACCCCAATTTGGGTCTGTCTCCACTATTATTTCTGTCATTGTCCAGAATGCACTAAGTGATTAACACCGCTGAAAAAGGACTGCGTGAATAATCTGTCTTCTGGTTAACAAATTGGCATCTATCTTATGAGGTATGGGATTCTGAGGTTGGCTTAAGAAGGACAATTCTCATTAGCTGCAGAAGAGCATCACACAGGAAAGTAACAGTTGGTAGCCATTCATGGTTGGTTCTTCATGTTTTAATCTACAGAGCTTCTGGCCGATCAGTGAGGACAGAAGTCACATAATAGTGACATAACAAGCAATGCTGCTGAACTAGCAGTGTGTTTGGTGGTTAAGTGGAGTTTCAGTGGCTCCATTTTTTTTAATATATTATACCGATCTCCTTCTCCAACTAACCTTCTTTAGAAGATTATGCTATGATAGATAGGATATAAAAAGGGATGAGTATAAGAGGAAGGTGTTTATTGCCGTAGCTGGGGACAGAGTCCCCTAGGCTAGCCATTTAACTCTCTGAAGCCAAGGTCCCTGGGCTGGCCAGTCAACAAGCAAGGCCCTGCTAGCTATAATGAGTGGCAATCCATTTTATATACATATATACCAGACTATCCCGGTAAACAAATGTTAAATAAATAAATAAAATAAATACACACACACACACACACACACACACACACACACACACACACATGGAAGGGAGGATAGCTGTTTAGAGGAATGCAGCAAGAAGGGCTTGAGAAAAGGGGGCATGTAGAGCACAACTGGGTTTAATAACTGTTCTTTTTTTGTTTCAGTTTCAACAGGTGTCATTATGGTCCACCTCACTCAGAGATGAAAGAGATCATTGCCCAAGCAGAAGACATGTTTCGTATGGTGTGGACTAAAGTGTAGCCAGCACAAGAGTCAATGCCATCAGAGGTGCATCGGGATCAATGTACAAGGAGAAGCATGGTGGAGCAGCCAGAAGCATTGGGATTGAAAAAAACACAAAGGAAAATATAATAGAAAAAACACAAAGAAGCTGGAAATGGTTCCACCAAAAATCCACAAAGGAACAGTGTATAGTATCCAGTGAAGTTTTATTCTGGTACCTCAGATTTTGCCTTCTAAGGAATAATTTAAACATCAAACCACCTTATTTATACACCAAGTGCTGTTATAAATAGTTATTCAATTAACCAGTTCATTAATAAATAAACATTTTACACACATTTTTAAACAAATCCCCACTTATACAAACAATAAACATTTAAAAAACTTATCTAGTACAAATATCTATATACATATGTATCTAACAACTATTCTTACATACATTTTATTTATAAATTCCTGTATACAAGGCTAAATTTATAAATTCCTGTTTACAAAGTCAAGTTACTATCAATATCCATTCCCCTGGGGTAGAGTGTTCTAAAGTTTATAATAATTCTGCATTCCAGTCTTTTGAATTCATCCTTAAAACTACCTCCAGACTTCAAAAATGGATGTGCCAGCACAGTAAAAAACTGACTAGTCTCAGAACTCCCATGTACAAAGGTTCATAGGTTGGTACTAGGCTATCAGCCCTAGGGCCTATACAAGCCTAGCCATAACAATTCCCTGGATATTTCTTCCCACAATATTTACTTCCCTGGACCCCTGTCTAGCAGGGCAACTGATGTGATCCCCGGGGTGAATTTCCTATCTCCCATCCTATCGTCAAGGTTCCTTTTGAAGAGGGCCAAAGAGGCGCTCTGCTTGACATGTATGGGCAGTCTATTCCAGAGTATGGGGAGTCTCTGGGTTAGGAACCTATCCTTCCAGCATGTTTTGTTCATTGTGATGACAAGGTTTAGATCCCTGGAGCATGTGGCATTGAGGGATTGGGATCTCTTTAACTGGAGCATGTCCAGCAGCTCAGGGTTTGACATGGCCTTGTATGTTAAGCAGAGATCGCCTCTGAGTAGATGATATGCCACAGAGTATAGCTGGAGTTTTTTTAGATGGTCAGCATAGGGCATCTGCTTTAGGCCTGAGATTCTTTTAGTGAGGTATTTCTGCGGTCCTTCCAGCTGTTGCAGATGTCTTATGAGGTACATACCAAATGGGGCATTGTCCTCTATAATGGGTCTAATGAGGGATGAGTACAGTGGGATAATGACCTCCTTTTTTCCTGGATGAAAAGCCCTTAGTGATGAGGTGTGCCACATAGAAGGATTGCCTGACTGTTGTGGCGATGTGGTTATCGAAGGTGAGACCACTGTCCACCTGTGTCCCTAAGTCTCTCATCACACTTTCAGTGTTTAGTTTACTGCCACCTATGTGGTAATTCATGTGTACATGTTTTTTCCCAAAGGGCATAACTATACATTTCTTGGCATTACTTTGTTAGCCAGAGTCCCTTAGTGTTGGCCTGTACTTCAGAGAAGTAGATGTCAAACAAGAGCGGTCCCAGGACTGAACCCTGAGGTACTCCACTTGTCACTTGTCTGGAGCTGGATTTGGAGTTGGCTACTTTTACAGTCTGGGTTCTGTCAATAAGCCAGTTGGCAATCCATCGAGTGACATAGGGATTTATGCCCAGCTTAGTAAGTTTATTTATGATTCCAAAGTGGGGGATGGTGTCACAGGCCTTGGCGAGGTCCAGATAGGCTGTGTGGACCACCTTACCCTCGTCCACAGCTCTGGAGACTGATTTGAAGAAGTCATTCAGGTTCAGAAGACAGGATCAACCCTTCACGAACCCAAAGTTATTAGATACAGGTCTATTCACATTTTGCCTTCTATCATCTCCCAAATGTTCCATTATTCTAACCTTCACCTTTCTCCTGGTTTGCTCAATATACCATTTAGTGTCCTGACAGTTACATCGATTAATATAGACAACAGCCTGGGAGTTGCAATTAAAAACATCTCTGGCCTTGTATAATCTGCCATTAATTTTTCAACCACTTAAATTCTTAACCCTGCCACATACTGAGCAATTCCCACATATTCGTGCACCCACTCCCTCATCCATTCTACTGATCAGACCATCCTCATTTAATACTTCCTTCAAGATGTTATACCTTCCACAGGAAAAGGTTTTATGTTTAGGAAAAAGATGTCCTACGGTTACATCCTCTGAGATCATATACACAAATTCCTTAATAATTTTCTCCAGGATGTTTGACAATGGGGAATATTTTGTCACAAAAACAACCTCTCCTCTCAATTATTTCATTTTCTTTCAACCACATGTATATTCAAACACCTATTACCAAATCTATTCTGTTTACTCTGAATTCCATTATGAGTCTCTACAGAATAGCTTCAGAATACCCTTGTGAGCTTAATCTATTATGAACCTCATTCAAAAATACTTCTTTGAGCCCAGTGTCAAAAGTATTCTGATAAATTCTCCTAAATTCATTATATGGTAAGGATTTAATCAAATGTGGGGGAATGCATACTACCAGCATGGAGAAAATTGTTAACAGAAGTAGGTTTCCTATAAGGTCTAAACTGAATCATATAATTCCTATCCACATACAGTTCCACATCCAAAAAGGTGAAATTCAGAGTTAAGATGACAAGTAAATTTCAGACTATGGGTAGTACCACTCATATATTCCATAAAATTCAAAAAAATCCTGTTGATCACCCTTACAAATAAAAATCAAGTCATCAATGAACCTCTTATAATAAATAACATTCTTTATAAAATATTCAGTGGGATACATGAATTGCTTTTCAAAATCTCTCATGTACAGCACAGCTTAGGTAGATGCATAAGATGCCTCATTGTTGTCCCTGTTTTTTGCAAAAAGAAAATAACTATGAGTGAGTCAGAATTCTAAAACCCAATATTCTTGCTTCCAAGCCTCGTTTAATATCAATATTAGTACATAAAGAACTAACATCAACTGTGGCCCAGAAGAAGTCATCTTGCCACCTCACTTCCCTCAGTCCCATACATAGCTCTCCAGTATTTTTAATGTGTGAAGGCACTTTCACCAAATATTTTTAAACTGATAATCCAAAAACAAACCCACATATTCCAAAGATGAACCTATCATAAAAACAATAGGTCTCCCCAGGGGATTCGTCAAGCTCTTGTGAATTTTGGAAATAGCATAAAACTTAGGATCCCTAGGTTCTTAACAAAAAGCCTCTGCACATCCTTATTACCTAGAAAACCTAGCCTTTCCCCTCTTTCCAATCGCTCATAAAGCTCTCATTTAAACCTATGTACTGGGTTGCTAGAGAGTTAAGCATAATCATTATTTTCACAAATTAGTTCTTTAACCATTTTATAATAACCATCCTTGCTCATAACAACCCAGTTACCCCCTTGTCTGCCTCTCTGAAAACATATTTATCCAAATGCGAGTGTACGGCCTGTAATTCTGTCCATTCACCCTTAGTTAAATTATGCATTTTATTACTCTTAAGAAATACATCTCATGTTCCACCCTCTTACGTATCACATTTTCAAACAAATTAATTGCCGTAGAATTTTTGGGTGGCATAAAATTGCTTTTTCTGAGGAAAAAACAGGAATATCAAGACGGCCATAACCAGTGTTAAAGCCATCACAATGTTGTTCACCAACAGTAACATCCATATTAATGGTTGTCCTTTCATTTACACAGTCATCAACTAACTCATAAAACAGATCAGTTTGATATAAGCTAACATCCAGTAAAAATTCATCATCACTATCATGGCTAACTGTATGTGGAACTTCATTGCTCCTGCTCAAATTGTAAAAGTATATTTTTAAATATAGTTTACGACAGAAGCATTTTACATCTAGAATTATATCCACCAAACAAGGTAACCTTGTGGGAACAAACTTCGGACCTCTCAATAAAATATTAATGATATCATTTGTGAGTACAAAATCAGATAAGTTCACAAATTTTAGTTGTTCCAAAACATTGTCACCCACAGTCATTGAAGAACTCAATGGAAAAGCATTTACTAATTCCCTATCACATACATTCACAGCTATTAGCCATTCAAGAGCATTTTCACTCACAAACAATGTCAAACAAGACTCAAAGTCCAAGAAAGAGCTGTTTCTTACTACTTCTTGTATTTCTCCTGACAATTCCATTGCTGCACATCTGTCCCTGCTTGGGAGGGGGGGGGGGGTGTTTAAATTATTCCTTAGAAGGCGAAAAGCCAAGGTACCAGAATAAAACTTGACTGGATACTATACTCTGTTCCTTTGTGGATTTTTGGTGGACCTGTCTCCAGCTTCTTTGTGGACTGGGATTGAAAAGCAGAAAGATCAGGAAATCTGTGGAGCAGAGAGTGGTGGAAACATCAGGACTACAGAACACAGAGGCCAGGAAAATGACATACAGGGTTGTTACCCTAGCACCAGTGGGTTCTCAACTGCTGCTGGGAAACGAATGTGTTGCACAGTTTGTGTGGGCCAAGGGCAAATGGTAAGGTCTAATGATGAGTTACTGAGTCTGGTACCAGATCTTGGTATGCATTATAGAACAAGGATGCAAGGTCTGCTAGGGTGCAGCAG
>NC_056742.1:257844143-257849143 GCF_019279795.1 Protopterus annectens | reverse complement strand
TAGCCCACAAGAGGTGAAAATATCTTGGACTTGGTATTAACCAACATGAGTAACAACTGCAGCATCCCTACAGTGTCATCATTCCTGGTAAAATCCGACCACAAAGCACTTTCGAAGTCACCATCTCCCCCGACTCCCCCTCTAGCTAGGGTCAAACAAAAAACTTCTTCAAAGCTGATTACAACCTCCTGAGGGAAGGTATAAACATCTTCACAGCCCCCTCCCCCTCCACAGAAACTGGCACATATGTCCAAACTTAAAGCAAAGTGCTATATGAGCATTTATATAGCCGCATGGAATCAGGAAAAACAGACAGGATGAAATCATTCTCCTCAAGGAAGAGTAAACCTGTCTGGCAGACACTTACAATAAATAAACTGTATAATAAAAGGAAAAAAATTGTTGTCCAGGACCAAGAAGGAGCTGGTGCCCAACTGGAAGCAATCTCTCCTTAGCCTGAACAAGCAAATAAGAGCACTAGTGAAATTCTCCAAAGCAAACTACGAGTCCTAACTGGCCACATCTACTAAAGACAATCATAAAGCTTTCTTCACATATGTCCGCAATCTCAAGGGAAGCACCCAGATTTGTCAGAACTGGTGGTCAAGGACACCGCATACACAAACCCTGTAGATATAGCCAACCTGCTGGCAGACAGGTTCAGTGAAAACTTCATTCCTCTGTCTCCCCCATCACTAAAACAGGACATTCCTAGTACCTGCCCCCCTCCCCTTATCTCTAGGGAGCAAGTCATCACTGCCCTCTCAAAGGCAAAAAATACAGCCTCCATGTTACCTGATAACATCCCAGGCTGCATCCTACATGAATTCAGGCAGGAAATTGCAGCACTATTAGGCACCCTCTTCAACCAAAGTCTGAGTACCGGCTTCGTCCCAGCTGAGTGGAGGACAACTACTGTCATTGCTTTGCACAAAGGTGGAGCATCCACTGATCCAGGAAATTATAGACCCATCAGCCTAACTAGCCTGATCTGCAAAGTCATGGAATGGATTGTCATGGACCTCATTAACAAGGCCATTGATAACCTCCCAACACTTGATCCCACACAGTTTGGTTTTGTCAGGGGGAGGTCATGCCTGTTAAATTTGGTTGACTTCTTTGAGACAGACAACAAGGCCATAGACGAGGGGAAGATGGTGCACACTACCTACCTTGACCTGTTCAAGGCCTTTGATACTATTCCCCACTCACATATAATAGATAAACTCTCTCAACTAGGCATCAATCCATATGTTACCAGATGGGTAGCAAACTGGCTTAATGATAGAACCCACCTAGTCAAAATAAGGGAAGCCAACTCAAGCAGTAGACCCATAACAAGCAGTGTACCCCAGGGATTGGTCTTGGGACCTCTGCTGTTTGGGATGTACTTCTCAGAGGTGCAGGCCAAATCTTGTGGGCTATGGCTGACCAAGTCAGTAGATGACTGCAAGCTGGGGGCTGTCATCAATTCCCCTAGTGATGTAGACATTGTCCAAGAGGGTCTCACCCAAACAAATGGTGCCAGAAACATGGCCTCAAACTTAATGCCAAAAAATGCCTCATCATCATCCTTTTTGGGGAGAATGACGTTACCACAAATTATCACATCAATAATAAGGCACTAAGCATGCGATTAGTTGCGAGGGACTTGGGAACCCAGGTTGATAGCAAACTGAATTTTGCCCACCATATTGCCTCTGTTGTATGGAAAGCTTTCTACATGGCCCACCTCATTAGTAAGAGTATCTTATCAAGGGATAAGGTGGTCATAATATCCCTGTATTTGTCCCTTATAAGACCAATTATTGAATACAATGCCCCTTTCGGCATGTACCTCACAAAGCACATGCAGCAGCTGGAGAGACCACAGAAATGCCTCACCCAGAAAATCCAGGGCCTCAAACATCTACCCTACACAGATAGGCTAAAAGCTTTGTCCCCTCTACTCAGTCTTCTACAGACTCCTCAAAGGTTACCTCTGTCTAGCATACAAAGCAATCTCAGACCCCACCCTGATGTGACTGCTGCATATCCGCAAGTCAAGATCCACTTGAGTAACCCACAAAGGAGACCTCGACCTGGTCTATGACAACAATAGAACTTGCTGGCAGGACAGATTTATGTCCCAGAGACTCCCCTTTTGTGGAATAGACTCCCTCTCCACGTAAAGCAGAGTACCTCATTAAACCTTTTTAAGCACAACCTGGATAACTGAATGGCTAACAGAAAATACACCCCTGGGATTCCACCTATGTCCCTGCTGGACAGTGGCATATGGTGCTGACTTTTTGGAACATAGGCTAAATTCTTGGCAAGGCTTGTAAGAGCCTCAGGGCCAATAGCCTAGTAACTTCCTATGATCCTATTAGAAAATGAATGAATAAGTCCTTGATTTTAGCCTAGTTTTTTTTCTAAAGATTTTGCACACTTCCAGGACTGAGTAAACAGGGTCAGGGTGTTGTTAAAATTCTTTGGTATTTACCTTCTAAGTCTTAATAGACAAATCATAAGTAATTTAAAGTGACTTGGTGGACAGACACTACTCTGAAATTACTGTATCAGGTGAATACCATTTCGCCAAAGTGTGATGACTTCAGCATATGTTCGAGACAGTGGCGCAGAATGTCCCTACCATGCATCAGGATTTGTGTGTAAGATGATTAATGCCCCCCTACTTAATATAAATATTATCACTCTTTTTGTTTTGGTTTGATCACTAGCTATTTCATTAACTTTGTTCACTGAAACTGTTCCCAACCTTTGAGCTGTGAGGCATTTAACCATAAATGTTAATATGCACAGTAGTAAAAACACTGACTTACGCTAAAGACTCACTTCTACTCCAATAAAGTTCAACAAGTTCTGAAGAATGGTGTTTAATCTGTGAGTATGAAAAGCCAAGCAAAATACAAAACGAATGCAAATAACTCCACAAAACACCTGTCACATTTCAGAATTTCCAGATAGAATCTCTTGAAGACAAGAGTGGCATGGTCATATATGTGTTTAAAAGTTTTAAATAAATGCACTGACAACAGCAGAAACAAACAAAAGAACAATACTAATTATCATGTATGCTTTCATTATAATTTGTCTACAGGCTGCTTACAGTAACCATTACATTTTCCCTATGTCTCTTGCTAATTACTTTCTCTGTGAGTCCTGTTTCAACTATGAAAAACTTGTGGTTTGTGTATTTATCTTCAGCATGTCTGTCACAGACTGTAGCAACATTAAGCTTCCTGGTATCGTTAGCAGTTACTCAACAGTATATATCTCAACATTCTTATTTGTACTAGACACAGAGATAATACAGTTTATCTTCCTTATATAACTTGAAATTGAGGTGTAATACTTGAAAAAAGTTGTGAAATGTACAAATTAGTTTTTCCCTTTTGTAACTTTCACTAATATGTTAAGGAACTGCAGTTTCAATGAATACAGTTAGAAGAAACAACATTTGAGCAAAAAAAAAAGAAAAAAGAATGATAACTATGTTAAGTAGGGGCCTTTAACTATCACTATATAATTATACCATTTAAAGATTTAAAAATCTTAGGCCAAAAAGCAGAGTTATATATTCCAAAAAATGTTTTCCTGTGTACTTTGGTTGCCATCTCCAGACAAAACAAAATCTGTTTTCTTCTTCAGTTACAAACTGGGCAACATCTAATCAATGGATTCAGGCCCATAGTGGCTTTTTTGTATACTTTCTTTTTCACACTCAAACCTACTTATGGTTTCATGACATTTTGGAGTCTGGATTCCTTAACTAGTTGTCTTACTGAAAAGGCAAGGCAAGATTCTGAATCTAGGATGCTCTTCAGTGGACCTATAAACTGCTGTGCCATGAGTTATTCATAGTATCATATTTACATGTACAGATTCAGAGATTTAGGTTCAGTCTCTGGGCAATAATCATCTCACCAATACCAACCTTCACAGGGTACTTTCTGACACCAACAGGGCAAAGCAAGTCTGGTTAGAGGAGTATTTATTAGTGCCCATCCAATATTCAAGGTTTAGTTAAAGTAAGTGAGAGCATTTTGTGTTTTATATGTAACAGACAATTATTCCAGAGCTGCAGTAAGACTTGAGTACAGTTTTGTCTCCCCCCCACGTCTCTCAATTATTTGTTGACAGAAACTCAGATGTTTGATTTGAGTGTCTATATGGAGTCTTTTGTTTTAAGGATATATAGAGATCATGGAGTGCTTGGTCCTTAGAAGCACAGACAGAATGCGAGGCATAAATCACCACAGAGGAGTGTATAAGAGGCAGAGTATAGGGATGTAGCTTCAAATCTCTTAGTAGCTAAGGATCTTCAGTCAGGTTATCTTTATATTAAGGGACATCAGGCGTCTTTCTTGTATAATTGCTCAGATCAGAGCAGAAAATAGGGGAATGATAAATTCTGATCCAGATGACATACCTTAGTTATTAATTAGACTACACAGAAATAATTTCTGACTACTGTTGTTATGTGGTGTTTAAATGATAGGGAGTTGTCTACAAAGCTGCACAGATCCCTGCTGACTGTATTAGTATGGAATGGGTTGCTGTCTGTATTGTAAGCTGCTACAAAGGCTTGATCAGCAATGGTGACAATACTATACTAGTTTACATGTAATTTCATCCTATTTCTGATGTTCTGTTGCTATGTGTGGTTCAGCCCTTGTTGCAGTAATATGGTATCAAATGCTGAACAAAGGAGAACAGCCATGCTTTTATTTAAAAAGGAAATACAGTCTTCTAGTCTTGGTATTCCGCAGTGGTGCAGCGGTAGTGTTGTTGCCTCACAGCAAGAGGTTTTCCCGTTTGATTCACGGCTGGAGTGCAGGGAGTGCCTTCTGTGTGGAGTCTGCATGTTCTCCCCGCAGTTGGGTGGGCATTCGAAAGACATGCGTAAATGGGCGTGCCTTTGTTGAAGGTTTAACATCGAGCTGGCACCTCGGCGTTCGCGAAAAATCTACTGCCAATCATTAGCAGACCAGAGT